>NC_037685.1:86579134-86611658 GCF_003255815.1 Theropithecus gelada | reverse complement strand
AAAAAAAAAAAAAAGAACAAAATTGTTTTTAGTTAATGAGACGATTTTTGTTTAATCTATGAATTACAGTAATATGTTGGACTTAAAAAATAATAAGGGAAGAACAGTTAAAAGATGCAGAAATGTATATTCTTGCAATCAAACATGAAGTGAGTTAATTTTGAGTCAAGCCAATAGGAGTGATCCAATAATGATTAGATTTTAAAGGTACCACTTTTAGCAGATGCTTTAAGGATATATCCCCCATGTTAATAGTATAATAAATAAATAAACTAATGTCCCATTGAAATAATCTGCAATTAGGAGAAGAGAAACGAGAAATTGGAAAGCTCCAAGACATAGGAAGAAAGTTTGAGATGGCACTTGGGAGGGATTCATAAAATGAATAAAGGGTAAAATAATGGGAAAGTAACTTTTATATGAATAGGATTTTATGGAAAATATAAATGCTAAAATACCCTACATGTCGCACATATGATGCAATTTCTGTTGTTTTGGTAATAAACATGAATGTTAAAGAAGTCATATTGTCCCACTTGTTTTCTTTGATGTCATCTTTTTGGAGAAGAAAATCTTAGTATGGGGAAATGGTTAGGCCCCTTCTCTTTGGGTTTGTGGAATGTTAGATTATGTGGCCATGGTTGGTTTTCCTTACTTTACTTTCCTGTGGTTGAACAAAGGAGTATGCCAACCAATATTATAGTATTTATTTATTTTCACATTTACCAGGCTGATGGATGGACGATTATTTTTAGTTTTAATTTGCTTTTATGTAGCCATAATTTAAAACAGAACCAGAGAGAGAGAGACATAGAGAGAGAGATTTGACACACTTACAAATATTATCAATTTGTTGACTTTCTAATATTGGTAAGCTACATATTCTTTTCCATTGTCTATGTGTTGACTAGATTATCATATTTTACAAGTTTTGTAGGAGCATTTCTTTTTATAAGTTAATTCAACTCTGTCATGTTTCAATGTGATCTGCAGTGTGTGTAGATTTTATGTCATTCCCCTTAAGATATCAATTACATTCTATATGATCAAAGCTACTACTGTTTTATTTATGAATTTTGTTTTATAGCTTTCTTAGAACTTCCTTTCACAAATTATTATTGTTTTAAAAAGTCTCTCAAGTTTTCTAATATACAGTGTATCTATGTCACATTTCCTTAGAGACCATTTTTATTTAGTTTTTATTTATGATATTAAAAGATATAAATTTAAATCATGGGCATCTGGGTTGGTTCCAAGTCTTTGCTATTGTAAATAGTGTGCAATAAACATATGTGTGCATGTATCTTTATAGTAGAATGACTTACAACCCTTTGGGTGTATACCCAGTAATGAGATTGCTGGGTCAAATGGTATTTCTGTTTCTAGATCTTTGAGGAATCACCACACAGTCTTCTACAATAGTTCAACTAATTTGCACTCCCACCAATAGTGTAAAAGCATTCCTATTTCTCCACATCCTCGCCATTATCTTGTTGTTTTCTGACTTTTTAATAATCACCATTCTAACTGGTGTGAGATGGTCTCTATTGTGTATTTGCTGTTAGTCTCTAAAATGTTATTTAATATATTGAGCAAGCAAGATATCTGGTTATTTTATTTCCAGATATAAAATGGTTAATTGACCTTTATTAAATGTTTAAAAAATATGTATTGATATTATATTATTTAATAACTTAATATCTTATTGTAGGGAGACCTTTTATAGATTTCTAATTTTTATTATCCTCAAATTGTTGGCTGTATGTTAATACACATGTTCTTCAATAAATATGTAATAATGTCATACAATGTCAATAGTTAACACATTTTTGAATTTATAATTTTTAGAGTTTTCATGTATATTTTTACAAATTTTGGTTTATAGTATATCATTGGCTTCATAATTTTTCAATTTTAGTATCAAGGTAATATTATCATACTAAAAAGCACTGGACAGCTTTATTGTCCTTTTCTTTTGTTTGGCATGTGTTTGTGACAACATATGGACTATCAATTCCATGAGGTTAGGTAAAACTCACAAAGTAATCTGGAGGTTTTAAATTTATTTTTTGTATTTGCATATTTAAAAATATTCCTTCACCATGATATGTTGGTTTATACAGTACCACATTTTGCTCCAATGTTTAATTATTAAACGTGTTTTATTATTAAATTATCTGTCTCTTACAATCTTGTATCTTAAACAAAATGTTTATTAAGAATATTTACTATCATTCATATCTGTGGAATACCTAGTTCCTCAATTCCAATCTGACTGTATCTTTCTTTCATTTTTTTCTTATTTAGATGAGTAAAATGATTGTTTCTACATTCTTTTTTGTGTCGGAGTCTTGCTCTATTGCCCGGGCTAGAGTGCAGTGGTGCAATCTCGGCTCACTGCAAGCTCCACCTCCCGGGTTCACACCATTCTCCTGCCTCAGCCTCCCGAGTAGCTGGGACTACAAGCGCCCACCACCATGTCCGGCTAATTTTTTCTGCATTTTTAGTAGAGACGGGGTTTCACCATGTTAGCCAGGATGGTCTCGATCTCCTGACCTCGTGATCCACCCACCTCGGCCTCCCAAAGTGCTGGGATTACAGGCGTGAGCCACCGCGACTGGCCTGTTTCTACATCCTTAAAGAAATACCTTTTAATTTTACTGTTCATTTCAATATAAATTTTTGTTTCTTTTCATGAAGATACATATTGTGTCCAGATATATATTTTATTTTTCTAAATGTTACATGGCTTTATATCAGTGCATTTATTACTGTCATTGTAGCACATTATTTCATTTATTTATTTAACTTATCAAACACTGGGAGTGATCTTCTGAAGTTTTGATTTTGTAATGTACATATGAGCCTTTGGTAAGCAATGTATATATTTATCAAAATTTAAGAAAATTAAAAACCTTGATAGTGAAGTGTAATTTAAATTTCTAAACACTAAAAATGTTTCTAAAATTATCATACCCTAATAGAATGTGATTCTTATTTATCAATAGGAGGAATAAAAACATAGTAGTCTATAAATCTAGGCATGTATTATACTGGATTTTAGCATTTGAGACTTACGGCATTCAAAATCATTGGCAAAATTAAGAATAACTAAGAATAGCCCTGTTATATTGGGTGAAAAATATCAAACATTTGAAGCAATACCTCAGGAGTGGCATTAAGTAATCTATTTTACAAGCTCTGAATTTCCATAATTTCATATTAACAAAATATATCATTTTGTTGTGTTTTATAAAAGCTCAATTGTGATATAATTCATATATTTATTTTACTCATTTAAAGTGTACATATCAATGTTTTTAGTATAGTCACAGGATTAAAAGCATCACCACATCTATGATTGAACACTATAGTCCTTGAAAGGAATTTTATACCCTTTTGCAGAAATTCCCATTTCCCCTCCTTCATTCTTGCCCCAGCACTAGGCAACCACTGATTTACTTCCCATTTCTATCTATTTGCTAACATAGATATTTCACACAAATTAAATAATATAATATGTTGTTTTTGTGATTGGTTTCTTTAACACAATGATTTTAAGGTTTATCCATGTTGTAACACGTATTAATCAATACTTAATTCCTTACTACTACTGAATAATATTCCTATTGTATGGATTTACATTTTATTTATCCATTCATCTATGGCCATTCAAGTGGTTTCTACTTTTTAGCTATTAAGAATAACAATTCCATAAACATTTGTGTACAATTTTATATGGATATATGTTTTTCTTTCTTTTGGGTGTGTACGTAGGTTTGAAGTGGCTAGGCTATATGAGATTTTATCTAATTTCCCTGGCTAAAATCTCTTCCAATAATCAATACAAAAATGGACATATTAACCTTGTCTTGATCTTAGGTAAAAAGCATTTAGGTTTTCTTTAAGATGTTAGCTTTGGATTTTTCACAAATGTTGTTTATTAATCAAGTTGAGGATGTCTATTATCCCAAATTTTTGAAAAATTTTAATCATGAAAAGATATTGGATTTATTCAATGCTTTTCTGCAACTATTGAGATGATCATATGTTTTTATACTTTATTGTATTATCATATTTTACTGTACTTCATTTTTAGATATTATATCAACCTTGCATTCCTCAGATAAATTTCACTTGATTATTGATGTATAATCTGTTTTATACGTTGCTCAACACAGTTTGCTAGGATCTTGAAGGTTTTTGTTGCTATATTTATAAAAGATATACATCTGTAGATTTCTTTTGTGAGTAATGCTAGAATCATAGAATGAATCTGGAAATTTTCCCTCCTAATCTGTTTTCTAGGGGGGATATGGGAGATCTGTGAAGGAGTACTATTTGTTATTCTTTTTACATTTTGGAGAATTTACCAGAGAAGCCATCTCAGTCAGGGCTTTCTTCAAGAGAAGGTGTATTACTATTCATCAAAAATCTTTTTTCATGAGTCTATTCAAATTTTCTACTTCAGGAGTCAGATTTGTTAGTTTGTGTCCTTCGTGAAATGTATCAATTTTATCTAGGTTATTGAATCTGTCGACATACAGTTAAACATGTTTCCATACACACACACACAGATACACATTGTATATATATTAGATCAGCAATGATGTAGCTTTTGCATTGTTTTGGTAATTTTTTCTCCTCTCTTTTTTTTTCTTGATCAGTCTGCTAAAACTTTGTCAAATTTACTGATTTCTTCAAATAACATCTTGATTTTATTGATTTTTGTCTATTTTTTCTTCTATATCATTTATGTCCAATCTTGATCAATTTCTTTCTTTTTTTTTTTTTAGTTACAGTTTTTTCTACTTTTTAAAAACTTCTTAAGGAGAAATTAAATTATTTTGATACTTCCTCTTATTTAATAAAGGTGTTTGCAGTTATAAATTTACCTCTAAGCAGTGCAAAGCTGCTTCCTATAAGATTTGCTATATTTTTTGTTCAATTAATCTTTTGAGTTCTTGTTATGAAATAGTTCTCCTTATAACTACTTTGTGTGTGTTCTTTTAAAATCTATTATGTCTGGTATTTGTATAGCCACTCCACCTTTTTTATGGTATTATGATATATATTTTTTTTCAATCTTTAGTTTCCACCCATTTAAAACTTTATTTTACCCAATATTCAAATTAAATATTAAATTAAGAGTAAACAAGATAATTGGATGTTGTTTTAATGCCCAACTTGATGTCAAATTTTTGATAAATCTATTCACATTTAATGCTAATATTGATGTGCTTGTGTTTCCATCTTCCATTTTGCTTTTTTTTTCTATATGTCAACCTTTTTCTCTTTTATTTCTTTCTGTGTTTACTTACTCTATATGACTTTTTTCTAATTTTAATTCATTTAATTATCTATATTTTTGAATTAGTTTATTAATTGTTACTAAGGCTTGCAATAATATATCTCAATATATCAAAATCAACTTCAGGTTTATACTTAGTTTTAATTAAATATAGACAATTTTCTTTTATGTGGATATCCTACCTTTTTTTAAGTCTGACTGTTATCCATATCACAATTCTATATGTTATAATTCAGAAATATATTATTATAGTTTTTACTTTATGTGTTTCCTTTACTATGAGATTAAAAATGAGAATGTCTATATCTATATCATCTATATCTATGTTTATGTATCTGTGATGAATTTCTGATTTTGATTTTTTTTATTTACCCTTCCTGGATAGATTAATATATTTCATGGATTTGAGTTACCATTGAATGACATTTTCTTACTCCAATACATCTTTGTTTCTACTCCTCTTCATTTTCTGTTACTCTTAGTAATATTATCATTATGTTCTTTGCTCAAGAATGCAATAATATTCATACTATTTTATGCAATTAATTTTTAAATAAATTAAGAGAAAAAAGAGACACAACATGCAATATACTTGCTTTTGTAAAAGCCTCTATTATCTTTACAACTTTATTTTCTTCATGTGGATTCAAACTACCATCTGTTACTCTAGTTTTCAATCTAAGAACTTTCTTTAATATTCTTGTAAGTAGGTCTTCCAGTACACATTTTCCTACTTTTTGTTCATCTGGACATGCCTTTATTTTGCCATCATTTTTGAAACAATTTAACTAAATATAAGAACTGGATATAAGATTCTTGGTTAACAGGGTTTTTTTCTTTTCTTTCTGTATTTTGAATATATTATCCCACTGCCTTTGAGACTCTATTTTACTAATGATCAGGCAGATATTTTTATTAGGTTTATCTAGTAATGATGTATTATTTTTTCCTCTTGCAGTTCTGAAAAATTATTCAAGTATTTTGACGGTCAACATTTTGTGTTTAGGTTGGATCTCTTCCCATTTATCTTTCTTGAAATTTGCAGAGCTTTTCTTTTGACACTTGATTTTTTTTATTATATTATGGGAAATTTTCACTTACTGCCTTTATTTCTTTGCAAATTATTTTTAGTCATTTTCTCTCTTATCTCCCCTTCTAATACTTTTATTGCTTACATAGTGGAATTAATGGTGTCTCACATTTCTCTAAGGCTGTGTTCATTTTTCTTTGTTTCTCTGAATGTATAATCGCTTGATTCATCTTTAAGTTCACTAACTCTTTCTTCTGCCAGCCAAAATATACTGTTGAGACACTTTTGTGAAGTATTCATTTCCCTTATGTACTTTTTAGCCACATGTATACTCTGTTTGACGTGACTTTTTTGTATTTCCTTTTAAATTTTAAAATATTGTTTCCTTTGGTTCTTTGAACATATTTTACATGGGTGGTTTGAAATCATTATAGTGTAAGTTCACCCTGTGAACTTCTTCAAAGTCACTTTCTATTGCCTGTTCTTTTTGTCTTGTGTGTGGATTGTGCTTTCCTGATTTGTTTTGTTTATGTTAGTTTATTTTGATTTCTCAGTTATTGGTTTGTATAATATAATGTAGCAATTCTGGATGATGCTCCTCTTCATTGCTCCCCTACTCCTCATGGTGGTTGGTGACATTGTCATTTTGTTTAGTCATTTCTGTTGTTTGTTTGTCTTACTAACTTAGCTCAATTTATTCTCATGCAGTGTGCAGAATTGTGTAACTGCTCAGATTTTCCTTTCCTTAGTTTATTTTTCAGTCTATCACCCCTGGATTATCATAAGCCATATATTGATCAAAAGTCGTGATAAAATCCTCTGGCCAGTTAAATTTTTATGCTCTGCCTTTGGATAGGTGTGTGATTTAGAGGCTGCTATCACAGTTCAGGGAGCTTACTTTTCTGCCCCACATTCAGCCAGGGACAAGTAGCTTAAAGTTCACCTCATTCACTGTTCATGAGAAGGTTCAGCCATGGACATATGTACAGTCTTCTAGACTACTAAGAATGAATAAGTATGATCTTATTTTTAGCCTGGTTTCCTAGGATTTGCTCCTGGGTCATTTTAGTCAGGGTTTATTCAGAGGATCTGTTTAAGCTCCTTGTGCCAGTGAGGTTTCTGCCTTGTCTTGATTAGTTTGTGTGCAGTTTGGGGAATCCTTTAAGGTTTATCCCCTTGTCCTGTTTGATTGCTTCTGAGTGGGCACAGCCACGTGTGCCTGTACAGCTTTTCTTATCCTCAGAGATGACTGGGCACACAGGTCTATTCTTGACTGTCATGTTCCTTGGTTCTTTCTACTAAAGCTTTAGCTTAAATCACTGAAGACCTTGGAGGAGAGCAATTATGGAGAGCAGAACTACCAGCTTATTTGTAATTGCTTTCCTCCAAGATCTTCAGTGATTTAAGCAATGTCTTCAGGCATATACTTCTCTGCATTGTGTTCCAAATAAAGTCAGTCCATTCAGGCAAAGATGCAAAGCTTTTTGTCTCTTTGACCGTGCTACCCTCATGCAGAGCCACTACTCTGCTGCCGAGAGAAAATGACAAAACCCCAAAACTACAAGAGCAACACCATCACTTTATGAATATAAACTGTGGAGTCTGGTGATCCTTGGTCTTTTCAGATTTTCTATTCTTTCGCAGAAACTACATCCTACAAACAAGCTGGGAGCCAGAATGACTGAGTGTCAATCTGCTCTGGCTAAGCTGTAGCTTCTTCTAAACCAGTGGAGACAGAATGAGGGAACGGACACTCCATCCTGACGGTAGCACCAGCTTGCAGTAGAGCTTCTGCTTCACATTGCTGAGGCAGTAAGAATGTCAGAAACCTCTCCTCACATTGAAATTATAGTACCAGACGAGAAGCTTGGGGAAGAGACCCCAGCTTTTCAGTTGCACCACCCACAGTACAGTGCCTTGTGTAGAGCTTCCAGAACATAGTTAGGGTAGAAATAACGAAGTCAGTCTCATGCCTCACGTGGCACAGACTTTCTTATTGTAGACTGAATGAATGATTCTCCACTCCTCTTTTCTCTTAGAAGGATTTCAAAAGGCTTTCAATGATTTTTTTAAAAATAATTTTCACTAGCGAAATTGTTGTTTTACCAAGCAGAGGATCTTCTGAGCTCTTTACTTTGACAAACTGGAAGTACCACACCAAAGCATATCACTTTAATTATCACAACATAAATAAATATTATATACAATAGTTCCACCTTTTCCACAAAGGATACATTCCAAGTGGATGTCTGAAACAGCAGATACTAGCAGACTCGCCCCTGCTCCCCATATATATATATGTATGTGTATGTATATGCATGTGTATATATATGTATGTGTGTATATATGTATGTGTATATATATGTATGTGTGTATATATATTTATCTTATTCCATACTTATTGATTTTATCATGTTGATTATGATATATATATATAGCGAGAGAGAGAGGGAGAGCTATATGATATATGTTATGTTTTTCCCATGAATACATGCCTACAATGAAATAATTACAAATCAGGCATTGTAAGAAATTAGCAGCAATAACAAATAATAAAATAAAACACAATATGCTATAATGAAAGTTATGTGAATGTGTTCTGTTTTTTCTCTCTGACTCTCTCAAAATATCATATTGTACTTTACTAATCTTCTTGTGCTGATGTAACATGCTAAAATAAATATGTATATAATGAGATGAAGCAAGCTGAAGGCCCTAGACATTGTGACATAGTGTCAGGCTACTATTAACCTGATGATGGTATGTTGGAAGGATCATATTTTATGGATGATTCTGGATCATCAAGCAGTGACCATGTTGATGGCTGACTGTTCAGAACAGATGATGTTGATGACTACTGGATGGGTAGCATAAACATTTAAATCCTAAGAGGAATGAGCAGAAAATGTGAGATTTTTATCACACCACTAAGTATGGCATGTGATTTAAAGCATCAGAGTATTTTCCTCTGGAATTTTCCATTTAATATTTTCATACTGCATTTGCCAGGGAATAACTGAAATTGTAGGAAGTAAACTGTGAAAAGATGGTCCCAGTGTAGTACATACTTGTTATTAGTATCTGCTATTTATTTGATGAACTTATATATCATGTTACCTCAGTAAGCATCTCCACATATACTATCTAATCGTGTACAACGCACTTCCATAATAATACATTAGTTATTTCCTCTAATACCTCTTGTTTTGACTTTTATAGCAATTATTACAAATTATTACAACCTGTCTTAATTTGTAACATTTCATAATATACTTTCTGTCTCACATGAGGACTATATAATTTATTTACTATTCAGAGCATATAATGTATGCAAATTGACTGTATCTTAAGTGAAGAAATGAATTAATAACTTTATTATAAATCCAAATAATCCAGATTTGTATTCTATACGACAAAATTTTACAAATATAGTTTTGTATCATTTTTTATTTAATGTAAATAATATGATATTTTATCAATGTGGTATCACTGTGAGAAAATTGTTTGTGACAGACTTATTTTGAAGGTAATGAAATATAAGCTTTAGGGCTGGTCATTTGCAAGGATCCCTTCAATATATACAGTATAGAAGTATGTATATAATGGGAGTACATATACTATATGAGTCGATATATAATAGGAGTGAATGTAATACCTAAATATTCAGGTATCTACAAAATCTTGTCAATTATCAAAGGAGTTTCAATTACTCTTCCATATATCATATTATTTGATTAAATTTGTTAGTTTTATAGGAATAATGACCAAGTATATATAAAGGAACTATTACAGTTGAAACCCAAAGCATAAACTGATAGAAGACTCGCACACATTTTAAAATGTCAAAATTCAGGCTGGGCACAGTGACTCACTCCTTTAATCCCAGTGCTTTGGCAGTCTGAGGCAAGGGGGATCACTTGAGGCTAGGAGCTGGAGACCAGCTTGGGCAACCTACTGCAACCCCATCTCTAAAAGTTGGCCATGGTGGCACACACCTGTGGTCCTAGCTACTTGAAAGGCTGAGGTGGGAGGATGCTTGAGCCCAGGAGTTTGAGGTTGCAGTGAGCTATGATCACACCAATGCAATCCTAGCTGGGTGATAGAATGAGATCCTGTCTCTAAAACAAATAAACAAATAGCATCAACTTATTTGAAGTGATTTATCTGTTTATAAAGTGCAACTGAAAATTTGATTTGTACAGGTAATTATTCAGGTCAATTTACACAGGTAAGAGATGGAATCACTATAGTTATTAAACTTGAAATAATGAAAATTATAACGAAAGAGATAAAGAAAATCATGAGGATTAGAACACTGCTAAAAATGAAAAATGAGAAGGAATTTGCAAATAACAATCAAGTAATGCACATTTTGCAGTGTCACTTAGTACACAAAAATATACCAGCAATATATTTGTTTTCAGAAATTATTCAACTTTAATAAGTACAGTGAACTTTTATATTTTTTGTTGGAAGAATTTATATTAGTATAAAGTAAAATTCATAATAAACCAACCAAAAGAAGATGCTGAGAACAAGAACAGTGAATAAGTGTCAAGAATTTAAATTAATTTATATAATTACTACATAAGAATAAAGAATCAACAATTTTTTTTAGTTCATATACTAAAGACACATGAAGAAGGTTTTCCACATTTGACAAGTTTAAAATATATATGAAATATGTATATTACCAGCAAAGTGGTCAAAGGTAAAAGAAATTTCTCTAAAACATCAGTATTAATAAACAATCTTAGTCAGCCATGATAAAGAGAAGATTGAATTTTCTTTCTGCTCTCTCTGTAGAATATTATTTTACAAGTTCATTGTCATCTAAAGTGAAGGTTAAAAAAAAATAGGCAACTGAATATAGGTATTTAGAGTTATTTAAGAACTTTAAGGGCAACTGAATATAGGTATTTAGAGTCATTTAATAACGTTAAGGGCAACTGAATATAGGTAGAGTTATTTAAGAATGTTAAACAATATTGTTCTTTCCTTCCTGATTTTGTGGTGTTAATGGTAGAGGCATACTTCGGCAATATTGCAGGTCTTCTTCCAGACCACTGCAATAAAGTTAATATTACAATCGAGGGAGTTAACATATTTATTTTTGGTTTTCCACTGCATATAAAAGTTATGTTTATACTAGAATCTATTAAGTATGCAATAGCATTATGTATTTCAAAAACAATGTTCATACCTTACTTTATAGATCTATATCTATATATATCTATATCTATATGTAGATACAGACATAGATTTTTTTTTTTTTTTTTTTTTGAGATGGAGTCTCGCTCTGTCGCCCAGACTGGAGGGCAGGGGCATGCTCTTGGCTCACTGCAAGCTCCACCTCCCAGGTTCACATAATTTTTTCAAATAATTAATTCACAAAAAATACTCAGTCTCCCGAGTAGCCGGGACAACAGGCGCCTGCTACCATGCCCGGCTAATTTTTTGTATTTATTAGTAGAGACGGGGTTTCACCGTGTTAGCCAGGATGGTCTCGATCTCCTGACCTCGTGATCTGCCCGCCTCGGCCTCGCAAAGTGCTAGGATTACAGAAAAATATTTTGTCAATAAAAATGATAATGATCATCTGAGCCTTCAGCGCGTCATAATCTTTTTACTGGCGAGAGTCTTTCCTCAATGTTAATGGCTGAGGACGTATCAGAGTGGTGGTTTCTGAACATTGGAGTGGCTGTGGAAATATCTTAAGATAACAATGGAATTTTCCACATCAATCGACTCTCCCTTTAACGAAAGATTCCTCTGTAGCATTCAATGCTGTTCAATAATACTTTATCCGCAATGGAACTTCTTTCCAAACTGGAGCCAACTCTTTCAAACTCTGCCACTGCTTTATCAATTAAGTTTATGTAATATTCTAAATCCTTTGTTGTCATTACAACAATTTTCACGGCATCTTCACCAGGAGTAGGTTCCAACTCAAGAAACGACTTCACATGCTCAGCCATAAGGAGCAACAACTTATCCATTCAAGTTTTATCATGAGATTATAGTCATCTCATGCCAGTCACATCTTTGAGGTCCATTTCTAATTCTGTTTCTCCTGTTATTTCTACCACATCTTCAGTTTCTTCCTCCACTGAAGTCTTGAAACCCTTAGTGTGATACAAGAAGATTGGAATCAATGGCTTTTACACTCTTGTTAATATTGATATTTTGACTTTTCCAATGATTCATAAATGTTCTTAATGTTCATAAATTTACAATGGTGGATTTTTTTCCAGATAGTTTTTAACTTACTTTGTGCTATGGTTTGACTATTTTTCTCCTCCAGAATTCATGTTGAAGCTTAGTCCCCAGTGTAGTAGTTTTGGTAGCTGGAGTCTTTAAAAGGTGATTGGGTTAGAAGGATTCAGCCCCATGAGTAAATTAGGAGCTGAATCAAATCCAAGTTGATATGATTAATGGATTAATGAGATAATGAACTAATGAGTTACCATGGTGATGGTAATGTAACTGGTGCCTTTATTAGAGGAGAGAGAGAGACCTGAGCCACCATCAGGACTGTTGTCATATGATGCCATGCACCTCATTGCAACTTTACTGAGAATTACCAACAGCAAGAAAATTCTCACTGGATACAACCCCTTGACCTTGAACTTTCCAGCCTCCAGGGCTATAAAAAATAAATTTTGTTTCTAATAAATTATCCAATTTCAGATACTCTGTTATGAGCAACAGAAAACTGACCAAGACACATTGTTCAGATATAACAGAAGAATCAATATCTACGGCAACTATTGCCTCATGAAATGTGTTTTTTAAATAAAGAGAATTAAAAGTCGGTATTACTCTTTAATCCCTGGGTTACCAAAACGATGTTGTGTTAACAGAAATGAAAACAATATTAACCTTGCACAGTTCCCTCAGAGTTCTTGAGTGACCAGGTGAATTGTCAATGAGCAACAATATTTTGAAAGGGTTTTGTTTTTTGTTTTTTTTTTCTGAACAATAAGTCTCAACAGTGTCTTAAAATATTCAGTAAGCTATGCTGTAAACAGAGGTGCTGTCATCCATGCTTTGTTGTTCCATTTGTAGAGCACAGGCAGAGTGAATTTAATATAATTCTTAAGGGCCATAGGATATTTAGAAGGGTAAATAAGCATTGACTTCAACTTACAGTCACCAACTGCATTATCCTCTAACAAGAGAATTAAACGGTCCTTTAAAGTTTTGAAACAAGACATTGACCTCTCTCTAGCTATGAAAGTTCTATGTTGCATTTACTTCCACTATAAACCTGTTTTACCTACCCTGGAAATCTGTTTAGTGTAGCCACCTTTATCAGTCATCTTAGCTAGATCTTTTGGATAACTTCCTGCAGCTTCTACACAAGCGCCTGTGTTTCACCTTTACTTTTTTTTTTTTTTTAAATTTATTTATTATTATTATACTGTAAGTTGTAGTTATATAACGGAGATGGCTTGCTCACCTCTCTCTGCCTTCATAAAATTAAAGAGAGTTAGGACCTTACTCTGAGTTACGTTTTGGTTTAAGGGAATGCTGTTGCTGATTTTGTCTTCTATCTAGACCTCTGAAACTTTCTGTATGTCAGAGTGTAGCTGTTTTACATTTTTATCGTTCATGTGTTCACTGGAGTATTACTTCTAATTTCCTTCAGTAACTTTCCCTTTGTATTCAAAACTTGGCTGTTTGGCACTGGATGCCTGGCTTTCAGTCTGTGTCAGCTTTCAACACGTCTTTCTCTCTAGGCTTAATAATTCCTAGCTTTTGACTTAAAGTGAGATACATGTGACTCTTTCTTTCACTTGAACAGTTAGTGGCCATTTTAGGCCTTATTTCTGTATTGTTGTGTCTCAGGAATAAGGGAGGCCAGAGAAAAGGGAGAGACTAGGTGCATGGCTGGTTGGTGGAGCAGTCAGAACTCAAACATGTATTGATTAAATGTACCATCTTATAAGGATACAGTTCATGGTCTAGAACATTGCTAATCAGACATCACCATAATAAATATAGTAATAGTGAAAACGTTTAAAATATTGTAGGAATTACCAAAATATCACATAAAGATTAAGTGGCACAGACATACTATTGGACAAATGGCACCAATTGATGCTCTATGCAGGATTTCCACTAACCTTCAATTTATAAAAAAATGCAATCACCTCTTAAGTATGATAAAGTGAAATTCAATAAAATGAAGTATGCCTGTATCTAATATCTTTTTTTGTAATTTGAAGTTTGTTATGATTTATTTTATGGTTTTAAGTGTTCACTTTCTTATCTAACTTAACATTCATAATATTGTGGGCTACTAAACTGTGTATAATGTTTCACAAACTCTGAGTGTGGCTCTAAGTGACGTTAGATATTTAATATATATGATCACCTTTCACTCATGTAACACATGATAAAAACAGGTACGTGTATTTACAAAGTACTGAGAGGGCACGTTCCCTGAATTTGTAAGCAGTGGAATACTCTTGAGTCTACAGCTGACTACAAGTCACTAAATTCTCAAAAACCTAAGTCAAAGATAATATTAAGCAAATATATGAGGACTTATAATCAGAGAAGTTTTGGGAATATGACATTGCTGGTAAAACCAAAAAAGCCACCTGATTGACTGTTAAGGATAAGTTGGGTCAATTTTGATAAATACCATCATAAGAAAATATTGATGATGACAAGAATGCCAAATATTCATAGGACACTAATACTACTTTATCCAACAAGACTTGGGATTCTCCCCTTTTACCAAAAGCCTCTGATCATGCCTTTAATAGGACCACAAAATCCCATTTTCAGATAAGATACAGTTGCTCACAGAAAGAAGCCTTCTCCTCTCTTTAGATGATATGTCTGCCGGTCAGAAGTACTGTTTCTTCATGATTAGAGTCAAGTTGAAGGCAAGAAGAAGGTATGAGAGAGAAATAAGGGCATGAAAAGTGAAGAATATGAGCATGTCCTTCTTAAATCTTATGTCAGCAAAATACACAGAATTACAATGTTTAGCAATGTTCGTTCCTAAGATAAACTCAGCTCAATCTGAATTTTCTTTTAGAATATCTTTGGGTTTGATGTAGTAAAATATTTTATTTATGTCCATGATTAACATTAGTGTACACTTCTTTTTTCTCTTTTACTTTATTTATTTTTTCTTCTTAGAGACAGGATCTTACTCTGTGGCCCAAGTTGGAGTGCAGTGGTGCAATCCTAACTCACTGAAGCCTGAAGCACCTGAACTCAAATGATCCTCCTGCCTCAGTTTCCTGAGTAGATAGGACTACAGGCACATGCCACCATGTCCAGCTAATTTTTATTTTTAAGAGATGGGGTCTTACTATGTTGCTGAGGCTGGACTCAAACTCCTTACCTTAAGCAGTTTTTTAAGATCTGCCAAAGTGTTGAGATTAAAATTGTGAACCACTGTGCCCAACTCTGACATATTTTTCTGATTTAGATAGGAGTTTATGCTGGCCTAATGAGTTGAAAAGAGGTTCCTACACTTTAAAATTTTTGAAGGAGTTTTGGTAAAATTGTTATGAGTTCTTTCACAAATATTTGATAGAATTGACCAGTGAAGCCATCTGATACTAGAGTATAAAGAAAGTTTATTATAAATTCAACTTATTTATAAGATGTAGGATTATTTGAGTCATATACTTCATTTTTGAAGTGATCTGGGAGCTTTTGTCTTTTACTACTTCATCAGTTTCACCTAGATTGTTAAATATTTTGGCATAACATTGTTCAGAATATTATCTTGGAATATAGGTAGAATCAGTAGAAATGCACATTTTCTTATGTTGGATATTGGTTATTTGTACATTGTCTCTTTTTGTCCTGCTCAATTGGAGCTAGATTTTCTCTAAAAACCAGTATTTTGTTTCATACTTTTTTTTCAGATTTTTATTTTACTGATTGCTGCTATCTTTTTGTATTTTCTTTATGCTTCTTATATTGAGTGATTATCTATTTTCTTTGTAGTCTTAAGATTAGGCTGCAATTATTGGTTTGAGACCTTTCTTCATTCCTAAGAATGGCTATTTCTCTAACCTTTCTTCATTCCTAAGAATGGCTATTTTTCTCTAACTTTGACTTTATTGCTAACCCACAAAGTTTGACATGCTGTGTTTTATTTACCTTTAATTTTATTTACTTATTAATTTCTCCTATGTTCTTAGTCACATGAGTCGTATAGGAGTGCATTCTTGTGAATTTTTCTATTGTCCCTCCCAATTTCAATTTTTTGGCTTCATGTGTCTTTAATATTTGCTATTATGTGCATACACATTTAAGAATGTTACATTATTTTAATAAACTGGTCTCTTTTTAATGATAAATTTACCTTATCTTTTCATCTTAATAATATTTGTTCTGATATCTATCTTTTCTGATATTAATATAGTCAGTTTGGTTTAGTTTTGACCAGTGTTGGCATAATATATCTTTTTATGTACGTTTCTCTTATTTGTGTGTCTAAATGTATGTCACCAGCATAGACTTCAATCTTGCCCTTTCATGTAATTTAACAATCTCTGCCTCTCAATTAAGGTGTTTAGACCATTTGCATCTAAGAAGATTATATCATTAAAGTGTAATCTACTATCTTTCTATCTTATTTATATTAATTCTATGTGTTTTGCATTCTCCCTTTTCTTGTTTTCTCCTTTTTTCCCAAATAATAGAATATTTTATATTATTTTATTCTACCTTGTTTTTTTTTTTTTTTTTTTTTTTGCCTGTTAGAGATTTTGTGTATTTAGTGATTTGTTTAATGTTGAGAATATACATGTTTAATTAATCACAATCTACTTTTGTCAATAAATTTCAGACATTGTATATTTTCTCTTTTGGTTATAGTTTTGGTAATGCTTAATTTTCCTCTATAGCATCCCCACTTCCAGTATGAAGATATCCTGTTACTCCAAATGACACACTAACGTTTTTATTAGGGCCCTTTCTCAGAGGCTCATAAACTCTATTTTTTGATCCTTTAACACCATAAGACTAAGAAATATATCCACACTGGTCTTTACCATCTTCATACCGTCTTATTTTTCTGCTTTGTGCCGTTGAGTAATTCATGTCTTCAGGGAGAAAGCCTGATACTTGTCAGAATTATGTCCTTGCTCCTCTTTTCTCACTGGGATCTTGGCAATACATGCCCTGGCTTTCTTGATAGCTTGTCAGAAATTTCTGTTTTTCTCATTCTAACACCATTGATAACCAACTCTGTTGGCATTTCTGACTTTCAGTATTATCCCTCTTCCCAGATCCCCAACCTTTCACCATGAGCCCAGTATTGCTCGGGCTGGTCTCGGACTCCTGGCCTTAAGCAGTCTTTTAAGACCTGCTAAAGTGTTTAGATTAAAGGTGTAAACCACTGTGCCCAACTCTGACATATTTTTCTGATTTAGACATGAGTGTTATGCTAGCCTAATAAAATGAGTTGAAAAGAGTTTCAACTCATAGAGGGAGAAAAGGTGGCTAAAACGCGTTGGCTGTCTTCTCTGCTCCATTCTTCCCGCTGGGGTCTTTTCCTCTTCAGTTTCTATTTGCCTCACATTACTCCAAAACTTATGCTCAGAATTGTTGTTTTTTTGTTTTTATTTTGTTTGGTTTAGTTTTGATTTATATATTAACTGGCTTTTTTTAGTGTTTCTTGGAAGAAACATTGTTCTTCAAGTTACTCCATCATAATAGAAGTGGAAAATTGTGAATATATCGGAACATTTCCAGCTTCCAGTAAGCTATTTGTCTTTGTATAGACTATTTGAAGTGATTAAATATAAGTACATTTTTACCATATAATATTCATGTGTCAATTTGACTTCTATATCTGTAAAAACTTTCGCCACAAATTAATCCTATAGTAGGTTTGCTCCATATTGAAAAATGAATTGCCAAGAATAATTAGACAAAATCATGTTGATGTGAATTTGTATCTCTCCCCATAATCCATGATCAATCACTCAAGAGCATTCCTAGCTAGTTTTCATAATTTACTTCATTCTTTTAAGAGACTACTTCGGATGTTTAACTTTTGAAATTTGTTTTCAATATTCTTTCTTAGTTCTGGTATCAATCATTTTTGTCCAAGGTGGCTCAAAGAGACAAAAAGCATCAATTCCCTAGATTATTGTTGTTATGGAAACACTTTCAAATTTTTAAAATTTCAGCCCAGCCACGGTGGCTCACACCTGTAATCCCAGCACTTTGGGAAGCCAAGGCAGGTGGGTCACCTGAGCTCAGGAGTTTGAGACCAGTCTGGCCAACATGGAGAAACCCCATCTCTATTAAAATACAAAAAATTGGCCAGGCATGGTGGCACATGCCTGTAATTCCAGCTACTCGGGAGCCTGAGGCAAGAGAATCGCTTGTACTAAGGAGGCGGAGGCTGTGGTGAGGCGAGATCACGCCATTACACTCCTGCCTGGGCAATAAGAGTGAAACTCCCTCTCAAAAGTATAAAATAAATAAAAAATAAAATAAAATAGTTTTAAACATTTTATATATTTGAGGGGTACAAGTGAAGATTTCTTACATGCATAGATTGCATAGAGGTAAAATCTGGGCTTTCAGTGCACTAATCACTTGAATAGTGAAATTATACTCAATTGGTAATTGTTCAACTTATTTTTTATATTCTTACGTCTTCAAGTATAGTGAATAATTAGCCTGTCTTTTAGGTTAAGATTTCTAGTTTCCTCTGAATATTTCATATTTTCTCTTCCCCAGTTTGGTCACCTCTTGTTTATCTTCAGCCCTTCTCTAATGGCAATGCGTAGGCCTGACATTTCCACACCCATTCTGTCTTAACATTCTCTTTACTCTTTTACACTCTGTCACACTTTTCTGTCCATCATTCCAATTGAAGGACAATGTCTGCCTCAACGATTGTGTTCCAGTCAGTCATTAGGTGCATTCTGATTACATAAAATAGTGAATTCCTAAACACTGACCCTTTTGATAATTTTATTTGCATTCTGAAGTCCTTTCCTCTCTTCACTTCCCTTTTCCTTCTCCCTGGTGGTTCTGCACAGCCTTCACCTATTATCTGCATTGCAAAGTCCACTTGTGTTTCTGCTCCCCAGCTCCACATTACTCCCCTTGAGGCATACAATTTTTTTTGTATTACTGAATTTACACTAATCCTTGACATATAATTTCATAATATATGTTAAATGAAAAATTGGTGGATTGATAGGTATATAAATAGGTTAAATGATTACCTTTCATCTCTATGACCCAGTCTCCTCTTTTCTATTGTTTCCTTTATTTGCCTATTAATTTTTATACCATCCAGAATTTCACTGTACAAATGCTACTTTAGCCATTTTATCTTAAGGCACGGCTTTGATGTGTGTGTGTGTGTGTGTGTGTGTGTGTGGTTTCTCAGTTTCTAGACCACATTGTAATGTTTTTCTGGTGTCCCTTTAAAATTTTCATGGCCTCCTTGATTCAGAAATCCAAATTCATGCACAATTTTTCCTTCAGAATATAATCTGCTTCATAGTATTTATGTCAAGACAGAAAGCCAGAAATCTGTTAGAAATTATTATTATCAATTTTAATTTTATTTTTTACCATTATAGAAAATGGGTCACCACATTCTAAGAATGATAATTTCATTAATCTCTGCTTATAAGCGGAATACATGTTCACATTAAATATCTTGAAAATAAAGAAGAAAAATATAAAATAATCATATCATTTAGGATTATAAATATGCTTCTGACAGTCCTCTCTATTTTTCCAATGCATATTTTCACTGAGTATAATCCTTAGTGACACTTAGTTCACAGGACACTTAATTTTACATTAGATTTATGTTATTTAACATATAAGATTTTTAAACTTTGCATAGTAATTTATTTAACTACCTCCCCTGAACTGAACATTTAGGCAGCTTTCATTTATTTTATGATTATAAATAATGTTTTATTGAACTTCTTTATGCAAGACACTTTTCTTTTATTCTCATTTATTTCTATATGATTGATTCCCAAAAGTAGAATAACTGCCAAGAGCATGAGTAATTTGAGAACTCTTCATACATATTACCAACTTGTTTCCCAAAAGAGATGTAACAATTTATACAGCCTCCAGCAGTGTCCATTTCTCTCTACCCTGGAGAGTATTGACTGCTTTCATTTTAAACAAAGCCAAGCACATCAAAAATAAAATCTATGCTACCTTGATATATAAGTTACATTAATTCTACTTATAAACACTGTCTCAAATCAATCCACTCCTCTTTGTCACTACTGCATGTGGCTTGGATTTTGTCTTTTTAACTTGTCTATTGTGTCACATTTTCTCCTCAATGGTGTTTTTGCCTTTGTTCTAATCATTCTCCATTCTTTTGTTACCGCCTTTTAAAAAATGACTTTCTAAACTTTTAATTCTACATCTCTCATGTGTATAATGCACCTCTGAGCAACTCTATATATACATTAAGTACACGACAGACTCCCAAGCACGATATATTGAATTTAAAGATATCTCATCCCATCCAAAAAAAGAGAAAAGCAACATTTTGGCCTTCGAACTGCTACCAAAATGCTAACTTATCTTTGTATATCAGAGTTTTATGTACTCTCACCACATTTTTATGATTAACTGTTGACTACCTCTCATGTGCCTATATTTCCATTCTTTGCTACTTTCATGGTAAACTCAATGAGGACAGGAACATGTCTATCAGGTTTGCTCACATGTTCTTTACTAGAGGCACAGTGTGTGACACAGACATGATATAATCAATGTTGATGAACATGAATTATCTTTATTGCCCCTTGCTTACAATTTCAGTCACATTCTCACAGATTTCTAAAAGAAATAATAAAAAAAACTATTAGTAATTGACTGATATGCGATAGCTTCTTGAGTATTTTATGCTGTGTCACTGTGTTGTTCCACTCTCTGAATATCCTTTTTTGCTACGCTATGCCTAAGAAATCACCTAAAATGAAGTCTTAAATTAATTACTTCTCTGTAATTTTTTCGTTTGGGACCACACATATCAGGATGATTTGAAGGATTCCCCTCTATAGTCTCTACAATCCCTTTTGAGAATCTCTAGCAACCATCTAGATTTCCTCATTCTCTGTACTTGCCAGTTTGCTGAGATTTCCTTGCAGAAAGAAAGGACTGTCTTATACATAACTGAGTCAGTTGTATTTGTGATACTTTTTCCTTCATTAAGCAAAAGAAAAAAAAGGAAGAAACTACTTCAAGCGTTACAAAATACATACAAAAGAGGAGTAAGCAGCTTAAAAAAAGTGATGTCTCCTATAGGAACAGAGAAGCTGGCATACTTACTAAATAAATGCCCTAAGAAGCTAGGACATAAATTGGATAAACTATAAGGCCTATTTTTTCATAAAATAAGGTTATGAAACAGAAACTGTGTTTGTTAACTTCACAAGGCTTTGGTGAATGAAAAGCAGAATATGTGACAGACGATTTATTCATGATTATAATTTAAATGTGCCTGCTGCATCACCAATCACTGGCAATTATTTCAATATTTTGTGCCAGTAGGAGCAACTGATATTTAGGTCCCTCAAGTGAATGTTAAACATACACTTAACCCTTACAAAATTCTGCTTTCAGTTATTTCTTAACTTGTATGAAGTATATAAGCACTTCATAAAAGTTAAGAAATAATTGAAGTTCATAGCACTTTAAAACTAAGGTGCTTATAAGAACTACTCCAGCAGTACATCTGTAACTGACTCCATGAATTATGCATGTGACCTTGCTAGCTAGATCACTCCATTGTAGTTATGGTTTTGGGTGCCAGATGATCCTGAATGCTTAGGACATTTTCAGTGTTAGTCCCTTTTTAGGTCATTTACTCCTCTTATGGTTAACAATTTGGATCATTTCTCCAAAATTCATGCCTCGGGTCATACTAGTTAATCACAAAACTCAATTCAGCCCAAATAAGCTCAGTTTTATGTAATTCTTTACTTGAAACCATAATAGGAGTGGGGAGGAGAGGTAGAAAAAGGGGGTGACTTTAGCTGACATCAACTTAACCTTCAATTAATACCCAATTCAAGGGCTATAACTTGGTCTGTCAGGACAGAGAAAAGTGTGAATATTTTTGATAGGCAATTGAATATCTTTTAAGGCTATTTTGAGGTTTCAGAGATAACAGAATATGCAAACCTAAACCAATAACTATTATTTACAAATTTTAAGAATTTTTTACTTGAATAGTACTAAAACCTATGTTGTTTTTAATTTGAAAACAGATCCATAAGAGTCTTTAACAACTGTCAAATATTAAAATAATGTTTGTTGTTCTTTTTCATGATGGGGAATCGGCAAATCCAGGATACGAGAAAATAGAAAATAAATGATGCTTGCTTCCCAGCAGAGATATTGATATGCACATTAATGTGTTCCTGGAATAGGACCAAAAACAACAAAAGAATCAATGCAAGTCTGGTCCTATATTTCAAACATCTTTCTTCTTTTCCAGGAGTGTAATGTATAATCATGCATCAAAAACCACCCTTGAACTCTTAATTGTTTCAAATTTATTTTTCCAGATCTTTATCTAAAATACACTATATTCAACTAGTTTTATCTCAGAGTATTTGTTTATCATGATCTTAATTTATTCTCAATATGTAGAATTATGCATTGTATAAAATAATGATTTTTTTTTTGGCCAAAGTATTAGTTTCAGGAGACACATGAGAGTGCTAACTCCCATTGATATGGGAGTGCTGGGAAGGGAAGGAAGTGGTCCCTTTAAATGATATGGAATGGGGGACAGGAAGTGCTGGGTAGAGGAGGGCATGGTGCCTGGCTAGGGCTTCACCCCCATGGACCTAGGTGAGAACAGGCATTTTTGTTTTTCTGCCCAAATATTGCATTTCCCAAAATTTCTGAAAACATTTATTTTTAAAATTCTGTAAGAAATTCTAATTTGTTTTGTTTAAAATATTTATTTATTTATAATAAATACATTTATTATAAGTTAAATGTATTTATTATAAACATTTATTTATAAATTCTGTACTTACATATTTACTCTTATCATATTCCTCATCTTCTCTTGAATGAAAGCTTTACTTCCAACTTGTATTCATTTATTCTACTGAAAATTAAAATTCAGACAAGTCTACTGGAGATGATGTCTCTTAAATTTGTTTGTCAAATGATATCTGTCATTCATTTTAATTACTTTAAGTCAGATTTACCAAGCTGTAATGTACATACAGTAAACCTCACCCTTTATAGGTGTATAGATCAATGTGTTTTTGCAAATATTTATAGACATGAAACTACCACCACGACTGGGATATACAGTATTTTTATCAATCTAGAAAGTTATCTCAGGTATCTTTGTAACAAATTTCTCTTCCCACTTCTAATTCATGGCAACCATATGTATGATTTTGTACTTATAATTTTTAATTTCCCATATTATAAAACAAATGAAATCATATGGTATAGACTTCTTCATACTTAGTTCCTTTCACTTAGAGTAATATATATTTTTTTTTTTTTGGATTTTTTTTTTTTTTTTTTTTTTTTGAGACGGAGTCTCGCTCTGTCGCCCGGGCTGGAGTGCAGTGGCCGGATCTCAGCTCACTGCAAGCTCCGCCTCCCGGGTTTACGCCATTCTCCTGCCTCAGCCTCCCAAGTAACTGGGACTACAGGCGCCCGCCATCTCGCCCGGCTAGTTTTTTTTTGTATTTTTTAGTAGAGACGGGGTTTCACCGTGTTAGCCAGGATGGTCTCGATCTTCTGACCTCGTGATCCACCCGTCTCGGCCTCCCAAAGTGCTGGGATTACAGGCTTGAGCCACCGCGCCCGGCCAGAGTAATATTTTTAAGATTAATCTAAGTTGCTTGAGGTAGTAGTTTCTTCCTCTATATTCCTGCAACATATTTCATCTATATATATGTTCCAGAATGTTTTCATGAATTCCCAGTTGATGGACATTTTTATTGTTTCTATGTTTTATTATTATGAATAGGGATGCCATTCATATACGGGTCTTTGTTTTGGAAACATGTACTCAGTTCTCTTGGAAAAAAATACCTTGCAGTCACATTTCATGTTCTGATGTTATATGTGGGTTAACTTTATAAGAAACAACAAATTTTCTTCTAAGAAGCTGTTTTCCTACCAGCAACATATGAAATTTTACTTAGTTTTGCTTTTTCATTAGTATTTTGTATGGTTAGACTTTGTTGTAATTTTTGCTATTGCCCTTGTTCTTGTTAATCTTATCCTAGTGGATGCATGATGGTGTCTCATTATAATTTAAAGTTTTATTTAGCTAATAACTAAGTGTTTCCCACATCTATTCATGTGCTATTTGATACCTATTTTTCTTTGGTGAATTGTCTGTTTAAATCTTTTGCCCAATTTTTATAAACTGGGTTTTTTGTCTTATTTTATTGTAAGAGCTTATAAAATTCTGCATATAAATCCTGTATGAGAGATATGTTTTAAAAATATGCTCATTTTGTCAGCTGTTTATCTTTTTTTTTCTAAAAGTGGTTTCAAAGAACAGGCTTCTTAAAATTTTATGAGGTTAATATATTGTTTTGTTATTTTACCTATTGTACTTTGTCTTATCTAAAAA
Source organism: Theropithecus gelada (assembly GCF_003255815.1). NCBI lineage: Eukaryota > Metazoa > Chordata > Mammalia > Primates > Cercopithecidae > Theropithecus > Theropithecus gelada. The sequence continues at coordinate 86,586,701 of NC_037685.1, read as the reverse complement.
ATTTGCATATGACTCTGTCACAATAATTACCACCTCTTTTTTCTTTCAATTATTTTCATTTTAGGTTTTTTATTTAAGTCTATAATTTGGTTACTTTTTAGCAATCTGTGGTAAAAGCTGATAGGTGTTCGTTATTTGTACTCAAGACATGTAATTTTTCTACAAGTCCTGAAAAAATTATATTTTTCCCAATTGCTTTACCTGTGTACTTTTGCTCAATAAATCAATTGATTATACATGTGAAAGTATTTTCAAATTATTTATTCTGTTCGATTTTCTATACATCTCTCTTTAAGCCAATACTAAACTGCCTTGATTACTCTCTTATCTTATAAACAAATAAATCATAATGTTAAGTTTGTGGGTTCTCCAATTTTTTTTTTTCTTTTTCAAAACTCTTTGGCTAATCTACCTCTTTGAATTTTACCTATAAGTATTAGAATTTGCCAATTTCTATTTAAAAATAAAACTATTATAGTTTGTATTGAAATGCCATGGAAACTGTAAATCAATTTGAAGAAAATTAACATCTTGAAAAATACTGATTTTAAAAATTTTTGAGTCTTTGGTTTTATTAAAACAATTTAGCTCCTCCATTGTCTTTCTGAATTTCTTTCATTAATATCTTATAGTTTTCAGCATGTATATATTACCCATGCTTCGTTAGATTTTTTATAAGAAGTGATTTACATTGGTCTATTAGTTAACGCTTTTTATGGTCAATATTACTAGTATGTCAGCTAACTGTAATAAACACTTGTGCTGAAAAATTCCAATACAAGAATAGTATAAGAAGTTTTTGCTAGTTTTGAAAAAAATAATAATTAACATTTATTCAGTGCTCACGATGTACCAGGTTGTTTTGAAACAATTTATAAAAATTCAAAATGCCAAAACTCATGTAAAATAAAGATTCTCATCATTCTCACTTTACAAAAGAATAAGTTGAGATGGGTTCTTATATATTGTTTGAAATGCTGAAGCCAATTTAGTGTGTGATAAGAAAAACACCTTCCAAATTAAACAAGCCCTTAGTGAATGGAGACTGAACCAGTAAAGCATATATACATTACATATACACATTAGTTTTTAATGTATTTTGTATGTATATGTACGTACATATACACATATGTACATAGACACAAATACTTATGCATGCAGAAATGCAGTAAAATCACTGTGAAAGAAGGATAAAACAGATGAATTAGACTTCTTTAAAATTAGAACTATTGTTCCTCAAAAACCTTCATTTTAAAGGATAATGAAAATTCAAATCACACTGGAATAATTTATAGTAAATAAACATGACCAAACATTTGCATCCAGCCTTCTAACATGAATAGATATGTGTATACATAATATACTTATGAAAAATTGGCCAGTATTTTAGTCATAAAGCCAACACAAATGTATGTTAAAATCAGAGTAAGATACCGCTACTCAACCACCATAATGGCTAAAACTAAAAAAATGGATAATAGCAAGTCTTGGTGAGAACGTGAAACAAATGGAGTGTTCATACATTGCTGGGATAAATATAAAATCGCACAATTTGGAAAGATGTTTGATAGTTTCTTGTAAATATAAAGAAATACATGCCATATGCTTTAGCAATTCCACTCATAAATATTTAATCAAGATAAATAAAAACATATGTTAGCAAAAGAAGTACAAGAATGATCATAGTAGCTGTATCAGTCCATTTTCAGGCTGGTGATAATGATGTACCTAAGACTGGGCAATTTACAAAAGCAAGAGGTCTATTGGACTTACAGTTTCACATGGCTGGGGAGGTCTCACAATCATGGCGGAAGGTGAAAGGCACATCTCACATGGTGGCAGACATGAGAGGAGAGCTTGTGCAGGAAAACTCCCCATTTTAAAATCATCAGATCTCACGAAACATTCACTATCATGAGAACAGCATGGGAAAGAACTGCCCCCATGATTCAATCACCACTCACCAGGTCCCTCTCACACATGAGAATTCAAGATGACATTCAGGGGACACTGCCAAACCATGTCAGTAGTTTTACTATTAACAGCTACAAATTTAAAACAATCTAAATATCTATAAACAGTAGGGTAAATGAGCACATTTAATTATACACATAAGCTGAAATACTACAAAAACATTCAAATTTGAAAAAGAGACTGATATAACATTGATATGAATTAATCTCTGAAATAGTATATAAATATGCAACTACAATTTGATTTATAGGATTAAAAAAATGGGTAACTAATCTTATGTGATAGAAGTCAAATCAGTGTTTTTTTCTGAAAGGAGAAATGGAAAATTGTCCTCCAGGAGCTTTTTGGGTGATGGAAATGTTCAATATAAGGAGTGTGATAGTTTTTAAACATGTCCTTCAAAATCCATAAATTTTCACACTTAAAATGTTTCTACTGTAGGTAATTTATATTTCAAAGAATTTTTTTTTTAATGTTAGAAGTAAACCGGAGTGTAATAGAATAAGAACCTAATATAACAGTTGTTATGCAAGCTTAGAAATCAATTGGCTTAATGTAGAAATAAAAATCAGAGGTTCCTAGAAAAAAGTCTTCACAAAATAAAAGAAGAAAAAACAGCATTACAATTAATATGTGATTCTGAATGTGAAACCATGTCCAAGGATTGTTATGTCCCTTTTATTAAGAAATAATATACAAAATAAATCATAAATAATTCAACAAAAAATCACTAAATCTAAACAAAGTTGAAAAATAGGTTTTGAAAAAGTTTTGGTATTTTTGACATTGAAAAGTAATTTATTGTCACATTATAGATACTACTATAACACGTATCTGTAATAATAAGCTAATACCCAAGGGCTATAATATATGCTAGTTGTAAAATTGGTTTTCCTATTTAAGTAGGTTTTATATATTTGTATGGCAAATTTTTCTATTATTTTTGTTTGCTATTAAGAAGAAATTCTGAGAGAACATGCATGATTACACATATTATTTGTTTGTAGATTGAAAGAAGAATTTTTTTTTTTTTAACAATTGAAGTTGTCTTCTGATTTTTATAAAAAGGTTGAATAAGTCTTAGTAAATGCAAAGTCAGAATTTTTCATAACATTTAGTTTAACAACCCACATGGATATTCTTATTTTTTAAAAAACTTTAGAAGATTCATTTTAAGGATAGAATATTCTTTTTAAGGGTAGAATATTCTTTTGAAGAAGGTTATCTGAATTTCAGAAACTCCTTTTCTTCACTTTCTATATTTGTGTCTATTATGTGTGCTTTTTCCTTTCAAATTACAAGTCAAGTAATTTTACTCTAAAGCGTCAAGAATAACGTTTATTTATATATATATATATATATATATATATATATATATATAACATTTTATTTGTAAATACAAGAATGCTAAGAATGCTATTAAAATTTTAGGAAGACCTACATATATATATATATATGTATATAATTTTCAGGGAATCACTTATGCAAAAGCCTTCATTGTTCAATATAAAATATTCTGTATGAAAAAGTGCAGAAATGAGCACTAATAAGCATAATAATAATAATAATCACAATAAAATAATAAGTAATGTGTTTTGCCTATTTGGAGTTTGCAAATATATGTAGAGACTGTCAGTACACCATTTATATATATCACTAGACAAGAGTTGCAATTATAGGGTTTTTAAAAAATAATTTAGTTTTAGAGTTAATGTTAAAGGTGGATATATCTTTTTCCTAATTTAAGGATTCATAACATAAGTATTAGTACTGAAGGAAGGTAATACATTTCGTTGAACATTTACTAACAAAAGAGAACACTTAAAGTTAGGAGTGTTGATGTATAATGTCTAGAAAAAGAGGAGAAAGAGCATGATAAGGTGCAAAAAATGTTCTTTTTAGAAAAAACAAATTTACGAAGACTGCATGAACTATGTAAATTTACACTCTGTTGCTGAAATTCTTATCTTTATGTTGCATTATCTTTTCATTTTTTTCATGAAATTAATGTATATGTGTTCATAAATACACTTGTATATGCACATGTTTGTGTGTTTATATTTGCCTATATTGTTTATTTTCTATCTTTATCTTGCATTTGTCTCTATAAACCAACTGTATAGTTTTCCAAATCAAACTGTATTTTATTTTGTTTTAAAAATAAACAAGCTGATACAGCTACATTGTCATCAGTTTTTAAATAAAATTTTCAAAGTGGCTTAGAACAGTTGAATGCATTTGAAGAACAGATGAGAGAGGATGCAGTTAGAGGCTCATTATATATAGAGAGAGGGATAGTCTTAGGAGAAGAGCAGTATTCACAAGAATACCCATGGGACAGCACCTACACTTCCTCTGCAGCTAACAGGAAGAAACTTGGTTAAAAACTTCCCCTTATGCCAGGATGTTGCTCAGAAGGCACTGTCCCAACTTAGGTGCAGGTGCAATAAGTCACCTAAATGTCCTGAACTTGACCCAGTTCATTATAATGTCATTAATAAGACATTAGTATTGTGGTTTTAGTTCCCCTGTGGGTTTCACTTAGGGACTCATGGAAAATAAACAAGATGGAGTCACTCCGGCCAATCCCAGACATTGGCAGATGCAACACCCTTAGGAGGGAAATTTGCCCTCCCTTTCTGGGCAGAACCCACAGAATACTTCCTTGCTCTTTCCACATAAAAGACCGAGAACTCAATCCCATTTCTGTTAACCTGCTTTCAGGACCCCTCTTTTTGCTGAGCACCTTCCTTCTGCTTAATAAATCCTACATTACTCGCTTTCTGGTGTCTGTGTGCCTTATTTGTCTTTACCATGGGACAAAAACTTGGATCTGGCTGAACTAGGGACTAGGCAGATGCCAATGTAGAGTTAAAAGTTCTGAAAGATGTAAAATTTCCTGTCTAAATTATTGGGGCTGAAAATATGTTGGAAGTTTACAGATATTAGTGTTAGGTTTATGTAGGGCAATAGCATATAGAAGTGAAAATTGTTATTTAATAGTATCTGCAGTTTATCTCAAATTAATGGAAACTGTAAGATTTTTAAAAATATGAAGTAAACTCTTGTAGTAAATTATTAAGTCAAATAGTAAATACAAAGTTTAAAAAAATTGGTAAATAAATGTTCTTACTCATCTTCAATAGGCTGCTTAGTCACTAGTATCTATTGGTACAATGAGAAAAAAGAAGCTCATTGCAAACTCCAATAAGTGTGTGGACTACAGACTAGAAAGCAAATGTGACCAAAAACAAATGCAGAAGGTAAACATACAACAGTTTCCAGTATGTCTGTGTTGAAGGTGTGAAGTTAATGAGATGTAACATAAAAAGTTGCATATTGAAAATATTTCCAAAAAATCAAAATGAAATATGATGTAAAAATTACAAATAGTTATAAAATTTGGTATCTTCAGGTATTGCTGATAGGGCTTTACACTAAACCTCTAATTCACTTTCATACTTAGAGGAAAGTTTTATACTTAAATTCTATTCCTAAGAACATAGTAATTAGTGAGCATTCAATACTATTCTAATGAATGAAGGAATAAATGAATGAATGAATAAAATTAACATTTACACATTCAGTCATCTGTACTTCAAATACTCACTGAAGGTTCCTTCTTGTTAGGCAGATGATTTATCTATTCTCATATTCACACTACTGCCTCCTTACCCTTCAGCTGTCAGCTTGGAAATCATATTCTCTACATCAATTTATCAATAATACTCCCAGTCTGGGTAAGATGACTCCAGTGTGATTCTATAGTATTCCTCATACTGTTTTGTTATCCTATCCTATCTGTATCTTGTATTAGCATTTGATATTAGGGATAACCAGGCCTTGTTAGTCTTTGAACATATGTCTTTAAACAGTATGTGGCACATGGAAGGATCTCAAAAAATATTAGCTGAATGAAGACTTTAAAACACAAATTTGGAAAGATAAGCATAGAACAGAGGCATGAGAAGAGATGATGGTGTCTATGAGATAGAAAACAGTAGATACCCACATAGTTGGTAAATAATGAAGCCCATGAAAACCAGATAATGCTTTTGGTGGAGGATGACAAATGATTCAGTGATGAGAGGTGATAATCTAAGTATCAAGAAATGTTATTTAGATTAGAATTTTGGAATTAGAAATTACGGGAATGAGAGTAGTTCAGGCACTTTTTGAAATAAGGACATTATTACTATCCACAGGTTAAATGTTGTGGATAAGGAAAGAGAGAGGAAATAAAATTTAGTTAAAATATCTATAATTAATTATGGTTTAAAAATTTGGGACTCTACTTTTAACTGGTTGAATAATAAACATCAAAGGCCATCTCTTCAAAAACAAAAACCCTTCAAAACTACAAAAATTACCAGAAGTTTGACTCTATTTATCTCTTTTTTTCTTTCATAGTTTTTTATTATTTCAATAGCTCTTGCGGTGCGACTGGTTTTTGGTTACATGGATGAATTGCATGTTAGTAAAATCTGAGATTTTAGTAAACCCATCACTCTAGTAGTGTATATTATTAGTTTTTAATCCCTCTTCTTCCTCCCATCTTCCCCCTTCTGAGTCTCCAATGTCCATTATAACAGGCTGGATGCTTTTGTGTACTCATAGATTTCCTCCCACTTTTAAATGAGCATATATGTCCTTTGGATTTTCTTTCCCGAGTTAATTCACTTAAAATAATGACCTCCAGTCTCATCCAAGTTGCTGCAAAAATGTATTATTTCATTCTTTTTTTATGGCTGAGTATTACTCTATGATGTATGTGTACAACATTTTCTTTATCCACTCGCTGATTGATGGCCACTTACGTTGGTTCCACATCTTTGCAATTATGAATTGTGTTGCGATAACAAATGACTGAAGTTGTCTTTTTGAGGTAATGATTTCTTTTCCTTCGGGTCAATACCCAGTAGTGGAGTTGCTGGATTGAATCTGAAAGAAAAGATCTGCTTTTAGCTCTTCGGAAATCTCCATACTGTTTTCCACTGAGGTTGTATTAATTTACATTCCTACCAGCAGTGTGTAAGCGTTCCCTTTTCACCATATCCACAGCCACATGTATTTTTTTTTTTTTTTTTGACTTTTTCATAGTGACCATTCTGACTGGGGTAAAGTGGTATGGTGGTATCACATTTTGGTTTTATTTGCATTTGCTTCATGGTTAGGGGTTTTGAACATTGTTTCATGTTTACTGGCTATTTGTATATATATCTTCTTTTGAAAAGTCTGGCGCGGTAGCTCATGCCCCTAATCCCAGCACTCTGGGAGGCCGAGGCAGTGGATCACCTGAGGTCAGGAGTTTGAGACTAGCCTGGCCAACCTGGAGAAATCCCGTCTGTACTAAAAATACAAAAGCTAGCCAGGTGTGGTGGTGCGTGCCTGTAATCCCAGCTACTCGGTAGACTGAGATAGAGGGATCACTTGAACCCAGGAGGCGGAGGTTGCAGTGAGCCAAGATCGCACCATTGCACTCCAGCCGGGGCAACAAGAGGGACAAGAGCAAAACTCCATCAAAAAAAGAAGAAAGAAAGAAAGAAAGAAGGAAGGAAGGAAGGAAGGAAGGAAGGAAGGAAGGAAGGAAGGA
>NC_037685.1:86529493-86578839 GCF_003255815.1 Theropithecus gelada | reverse complement strand
AGAAAAGAAAAGAAAAGAAAAGAAAAGAAAAGAAAAGAAAAGAAAAGAAAAGAAAAGGAAAGGAAAGGAAAGAAAGAAAGAGAAGGAAAGAAAGAAAGAAAGAAAGAAAGAAAGAAAGAAAGAAAGAAAGAAAGAAAGAAAGAAAGAAAGAAAGAAAGAAAGAAAGAGAAAGAAAAGAAAAATGTCTATTCAGGTAATTTGCCCACTTTTTGACGTGATTATTTGTGTGTGTGTGTGTTTGTCTTGCTGATTTCTTTGAACTTCTTGCATACTCTGGTTATTAGTCCTTTGTCACATGCATAGTATTCAAATATTTTCTCCCATTCTGTGTGTGTGTGTGTGTGTGTGTGTGTGTGTGTGTTTGTGTTGACTATTTTGCTGTGCAGAAGCTTTTTAGTTTCATTAGGTCGCATTTGTTTATTTTTATTTTTGTTGCATTTGCTTTTAGTATTTTAGTCAGAAATTCTGTGCCTAGGTTAGTGTCCAGAAGAGATTTTCTTAGGTTTTCTTTCTAGAATTTGTATGGTTTCAAGTATTAGGTTTAAGTATTTAATTAATCTTGAGTTGATTTTTTTTTTCAATGGTGAGAGACAGGGATTCAGTTTATTTCTTTTACATGTAGCTATCCAGTTTTCCCAGCACCATTTATTGAATAGGTTGTCTGTTCCCCAATTTATGTTTTTGTATGCTTTGACAAAAACCTGTTGGATATATTTGGCTTTATTTCTAGGTTCTCTATTCTATTCCATTGGTCTATGTACCTACTGCTCTAGCACATTGTCATCTTGGTTACTACAGCCTTGTGGTATAATGTGAAGTTTGGTTACTATAGCCTTGTGGTATAATGTAAAGTTAGGTAAGGTGATGCCTCCAGGTTTGCTCTGCTTGCTTAGGATTGTTTTGGCTCCTTAGGCTCTTTTTCAGTTCCATATGAATTTTAAGATCGTTTTTTTCTCATTCTCTGAAATATGATGTCGATAGTTTAATAAGAATTACACTGAATGTATAAATTGCTTTGGGCAGTATGGTCATTTTCATGATATTCGTTCTTCCAATCCATGAGAATAGGATATGCTTCCATTTGTGTCAGCTGTGATTTCTTTCAGGCAGTGTTTTGTAGTTCTCCTTGTTAGAGATATTTTGTCCCCCTTGTTAAGTTATATTCCTAGGGGTTTTTTTTTTTTTTAATTTTTTTGCAGCTATTGTTTAAGGAATTGAATTATTGATTTGGTTCTCAGCTCGGTTACTATTGGTGTATATCAGTGCTCCTGATTTGTGTAAATTGATTTTGTAATCTGAGACTTTACTGAATTCATTTATCAAATCTACAAGTCTTTTGGAGGAGTTTTTAGGTTTTTCTAGGTAAATAATCGTATCATCAGCAAAAAGACATCTTTTGACTTTCTCTTTTCCAGTTTGGATGACCTTTATTTATTTCTCTTTCCTCACTGCTCTGGGTAGGACTTCTAGTACTATGTTGAATAGAAGTGATGAAAGTGGGCAACCTTGTCTTGTTTCCATTCTTAGGGAGAAAGATTTCAACTTTTCCCCATTCAGTATAATGCTGGCTGTGTGTTTGTCAAACACAGCTTTTATTATTTTGTTGACTCTCTTTTAATAGTATTGTTATCTTCTTAGTAATGTTGATCTATGACTCGCATCAGCTATGATTCTGAGAAGGTATATATGAGAAGGTATATTAAAAAGTACCAAATATGATTCTAGACTGAAAGAATGATGTCAGTGAGAATAAAAATGGTGAATTTAAAGCAAAACAGATAAGGAAAAATTACAGTCACATTCTCAACAAACTCTTATTTTACTATTTATATTATCTTAGTGTTTTATAGATACTACTGGTTTTACTTACATGATATCTTTCCACCTTCCATTTACAATTTGGTTTACTCAATAATTTATTTTTATCGCATAAACCCTATTAACTTGGAATAAACTATAGACATCATTATGAAAAATTTCTACTTCTACTTGCCATTTCCCTATGTGAACCTAAAACAAATCTCTGTAGAAACCCCCCGAAAAAAATCCCAGTGCCAATAATTTAGATACATCTTTTTTAGATTGCTTAGAAGCTTTTACCTCTATTCTTCAAACACACTTAATTGTTATGAACCATTTTAAGAAATCTATTAAAAAACTAATGACAGTGTTGGTGTATCAACCTGTTTATCTTTTTTGAAAATGTGACTTGGCAAACTTTATAGGTTGGTGTATAGAGATTGATGCAAAGTAATAAATACAAAGGATACACACATATATGTATAGAAGCAAATATATGCACATACAACATATGTATAAACACATATCCATTTTAAATTCAGGGAAAATAACATTAAATAATAATGTAAAATAAAAATAATTTCAGCAACAAACTGTGAATTTATATTGCTTGGTTTGATTTATATTGTACAGGTGCATTTATATAAACTGATGTGGAGTATACATATATCAATATTTTTCTGCTAATTTTATGAAGATTGTGGTATTACAAAAGACTGAGACTAGACTATGTAAATGGATTGAGGTGGGTGAATAAAATAGGCAAACATTTTGATGTTTCTTTTAGAGAAATTGAGAGAAAGAGGGAGCACCGTCTACGCAAATACAAGAAAATGATAGTATTAGAAGTTTGGGAAAAGGGAAGATAAAGGGACCAAAATTTGCATAACTGAAGTTTAGCCATGATATTTATATGGATTATGAATTATTTTTGAAATGGTAATTAGACACAGATGTTCAGCATCTTTATTTCTCAAATTTTGATGCATTCCACCTTGACAAGGATAACCATGGCACTGAATTAAAGAAAAACCTCCCTTAAGACATTGGTAACCCATGTAATATAATTTCAAGGAAGACAAAGTCAGAATTATATGTCTAATCAATTTTTTCCTTCTAATAGTCCAAAAGTTCAACTTCACTTTGGTCTTCCATATTTATTGAAAGAATGTATGAGGACATGGTTGTTTCATATGAGTGTTTATTAATATTTCAGTGTATGGTGTGTGGATGTTTGTGTGTATACACTAGATAAAGATGAGATGTGATGCACTGTGTACTGTATATCACAAAGCAAAAAAAGAAAAAAAATGGAACATTTTAAAAGAAAAAAAAGCTAACTCTATGGCCACTGCTCTAGGCAATTATATTTAGTAGACAAACCCAATCAACCCATTAATTTTCTACTAAATTAATAGAAACATAGCTTTTTAAAAAAGCACTAGTGTTGATCAGCCAGACATGAATTTGAATCAGTTTCTTTCCCCTTATGTTTCTTGAAAAATGTTACTAATTTAGTCCTTTAAGCATCACACTTTTTTCACTTGAAACGTATCCATAAACTTGACTTAATATTTTTGTATGCTTAAATAGAACAGTATGCATAAAACTACAAGCAGTGTGTATTGTGTATAACAGAGGCAAAATGGTAGCCATTACTTTGTTGTTGTTATTGTTAACATTATTTTATTCATTGTAATTGACGGTAGAATAACAAATCTTGAGCAGTAAAGTATAAATTATTTTACAGTAGAAAGATTATTTAAGATATTTTAGTAGCTAATCAATATAGCTTAATGTGCCTTAAAAGTAAATGTGACAATAAATTACTAATTTATTCTACTGCAGGTATGTTGTATTTTTCCTTGGAAAGGTTTGATTTTCTCCTTATTTTTATACTTTGTAGCTTGCTATGGTTTTCCTAATCTGATTTATGGCATTTCTAAGTATAAAGCTCCATGTCCTCATTTAGAAATGTAGAAGTCCACTGTACACAAAATTTAAAAATTATTTTGATATTTCATTCCTTAAAAATTTTACCTGGTCATTTTTCATCCAATAGTGCTTGTTTCATACTTACATACATCTTGTCATATACAAATGAGGGGTGACCACTGGCACACAGAATCACAAAATCAAAGTTATTTCATTACCCAAAGGAAAGGTTATGTAGTCTTTTCCTTCTCCCTTGCTCAGGTGGTGGTAGCTAGCACCCCATATAGTTTTTACAAGAAGAATAGCTTATATATTATCTATATGAAAAATCAGCTTTCTTCTTTTATTCCTGTAGAAGATATAAGACAAAATACCAACACTACTGAAGAAAAAAATTGCTTATATAAACCAAAGAGTTTCTCAAGTCTAGGACATCTCAAGTAAAATTAGAAATTAACTACCTCACTCTTTACAGCACTTAAATATAGTGCTTGATAATGCTGTTATTTTGTTTCTAGCGTTGACACAGCTGTAGAAAAAAGTTACTTCCAGTTTATATTGACATATTATCATCAATTATGTTTCACCATCTGTGGACCTAATTAAATTTACCCTTAAATTTGATTTTACCAGACATCATTCACAAGCAAGACATGTTTACTAAACATCCTTTATGCAAAGAGAAGAAATAAAAATCAGTTAAAAATGGCCCCAAAATAATTTTGCTGTTAGCAATTGGATGCCAAATAACATTTCTTAAGTTAGACTACTCTAAGCTATCAGTGGTGGTTGGTTACGCCAGAGAATAGGGTGTAAGGACACCAATGAATACCAAGAGTATTTTTATATTTTACTTCATTGAAAGAAGGTCAAATCATTTCCTTTCCCTTTCCCACTTTAATTTTCACTATAAACAACTGTAACAAGAGTTACATTGTTAGATTTTCCAAAATTTGAATCTCCTTAGAAATAATGTTAATACTTGATATTGCATATATATATATATATATATATATATGCATATATGCCATGGACTAAGTAAGCTCTTAACGACCAGTTTTAAAATGAGTAATGCGATGAACAACGGAAGAGTAAAATCATCTTCTTTAGCTCTCCATGGTTTATTTAAATGAAGTATTTTTTAAAATATACTTTTTACTTCACTTCAGTTCTCCTGGTAATAAGAAATTGGAAAGCACACAAGGAAACAAAATAGGATTTGAAATAAATAGGGAAGCAGATATGTGATTGAGTGTCATCTTTCAGTTACTTTTGGGTTGTGAAAGCTGTGTTTCTGGCACTGTTTATCTACAGTAAAATACATTATTTTTATGGAGTATGTTATAAAATATTTCAAAATTGATTTAAGAAGCCTAAATAATCCAGAAAGAGAAAAATGTGGTAATTGATGATAAATAGAAGATTTTTGCTTACTTATTTAAAAAACTATTTCTCCAAAACTGAGTATAAGGCAAAAATGGAAAATAAGCAATATTCTAGATTTGTACATGGCATTTAACCATATCTTGCAGGTCATCTCTGCACAGATTAATATAAGTTAAATTCTTAGAATTATTTTACAAATAAGAGGTTTGTTGGTGAACATCCTACAAAAGGATATTTTATTATTCAGCAGGCTGGATTATAGTAAAAAGGAATATCCAATCCCCAAACAAGAGAAGTATTATGTGCAGCACACCCCTCTAGGATTTCTGTAAAAATTGATAGAAGAATTGCATCTCTAAACCAATGTCAAGGAAATCACTCAGGTATAATTTTGTTCTCAGCAGATACACGCTCAGCAATAAGAAGAAAATATATGATTATGTTTAAGGAGTTGCCTGTGAATAGATTTATATAAACAATTTTAAGATTAAAACAAACCAACAGATGAACAATTGGATGTTTTAAAAACACTACACTACCAAAATGCAATTCGCACGTAATGAAGACTGAGGCACCTATTCATTACTTCATAAAATTAAGCTGGTCCTAATTATACTGTTACTTTTTACTGTTAGATATATAGTATTAGGGAATATACATCTCTGTGTTTCTTCCCTATATCATCATTAGTACAAATAAAGACTGACAGAGACAAGAAGTTGGACTCAATGTTATGAATTTTTCAAGGCATTAATTTGTATTACCAGTAAATTAGAATTGTTTGTTTTTCATCTTTTTATTTTCATTAATAGACAGAAATTAAGAATTTTCTACATAGAGATCATAAAGTCTTGTGGAATTAAAAATTAAACAAATGGTAAGTACATAAAATGTTGAGTGTTTGAGTTACATGATAAAAGATTCCTATAAGTCCATATTATCTTTGAGCAAAGGGACTGACTTCACTAATTGTATAGTAAGTCAACTCGTAAAATTACTAAACAAAAAATCTATATGAAAGCAGGGATGGAGTGCCAAAGATGCAAGCATTTGAAATGTCCCTGTCTAGAATCCCAAGCAAATTCATATTTCAAAACATGAACAAATAAAGCAGTGTGATTAATAGTGTATTGAAGCCTCCAAATACAATTCCTAAAACCCATAATCAAGTGTTAATAGCTACACTGTAGTCAATGTACCCTGGAGCAACGTTTCTCAAACTGGAGACCTGGTGGTTTGCCAGGTCAATAAAAAGAGTTCACATTGGCAGATGTGGGGAGCTTTGTGTTGTCATTCAGAGATGATAGATGACAGAATCATAAACTTGAATTTACAGTGGTTGGTGTGTGTGTGTGTGTGTGCATGTGTGTGTGTGTGTGTGAATTTTTTTTTTTTTTTTTTGGTACAGAAACGTTGGACTCCTCTATCTACTCGAATTTCTCATTTTATTTTGTCTCTTGATGCCATAATTCACTTCTTTTTGATAGTGTGGTGTTATATCAATATTACTTTTAAAGTTTTCATCGAAGTTGGTGATGGGAAAGTAGTGGTACCCCGTGAATACTAAATTGTGAAAATGCAACAGTTGTCTGCTAAGAATCATTAAATCATAAGGACTGCTTGCTTAGGAAAAGGAACAAAGAATTCACTACTTAAGGAAAAAAAAATGAGAGTAAAATAGCACAGATAGTACTTAATTTTAGATTGGCTTCTTTGATCTTCAGTGTATTCCAGTACCTGCATTGCATGTTTTTACCTTGTTGCTCAGGTTTTAAATATGTTTATATTGGATATTGTAGTTATCAGACTTGCCATTTATACCTCAGACTTCTGTTCAGGATGAAAACTATTAATTTTTTACAGTCATTTACAAGAGGAACGATTTATCTTTTCTAAAAGCCTTTCACTTGTTAAAGCCATGTCTGCATGGCATTTAGAAACCCCGAAATGCTTACAATTAATATATATAAAGTGCTATTTTCCTTTCTTTTCATGTATCATATCAATGAATTCCCCAATAACTTGATGAGACAGGAATAATTTTGTGCTAAAATTTTCTGAATTATCTCTATTTTATCCCCATATCTAGCCATGTCACAGATGAGGGAACTGAAATATAGATACTTTCTTAAACACATACTAGTAAGCAGCAGAGCCATGATTAAAGTCTATTAAGCTGCCTCACTTCAGATTCCACATGTTTGCCAATATGCAACATCATCTTGGCATTTATGGAGAACAGGTAACCATCTGGGGCAGAGAGGGGTGAGTAGGAAACAGAGTTAAAGCTTTCTGCTTTGTCCCAGATAAATATATACTTCTGAGGTTACTTCCTCATTCTTAAATGCTTGATAGGTAAACCTAGTACAGTGTTGTTGATGCCAAAGGAAAATAAAAATTTTTGAGAAAGTTACGAATGTTGTCAAATGTAGCTGTTACACCCAGAAAATGGCAAATGAATTTAGCAAAAAGTCGAGTTTTGTGATCTTAGCAGAAAGACAGATTTCATGTATCTGTGAATATTGGTAAATGAAATGTTGAGGAAGATAAAATATGGAAATACAGACTATTTAGAGAGATTTGGATGAAAACGGGAACAGTCTGATCAGCAGCTGGGGAAGAATATGAGTCATGGTGATGACATCTTAGGCTTGCTTTTTAAGCTTGTATAAGGCACAGAAATAAAGTGTCATAATGAAGCATTGGGTCAGAACTTGATGACTTCATGAAGTAAAGATACTGAATGCTGTTTATAGATCTCAAATGTGGGTTCAAAATTACAATCCTCATATAAAAAAAGTATTTTTTTCTATTCTAATGAGATTAATGAGATACCTGATAAAAACATTTATTTCTGTAAACTTAGACTCTGGTGGAATCATCTGAGACCTTTTAAAGTGTGTTGCCATTCTGAAATGAATTAAGTTTTACAAAGATCAAATGACAACATTATTATTATTAAAATAATACATAATATATAATAAAAGAGTTTACTGTACCATACACTTTAAGTATAAGCAGTTTGGTTGTTTTGAATGAAATTTCATTTTAGGAATGATTTTAAAGAAGAACTTGAGGATTTTATGTTCCTGCTTAATTTGCTAAACAAAAGTAGTAAATGTAACATGACATTTCTTGAGAACACAATTTCTCAATAAGAAATAAGAATAAGAAACTCAAACAGAACTAGGGTTATATGCAATAATATCTTAAATTAATATTGGCAAATAAAAATTAGATTCTTGACCTATGGTTTAAAAAGGACAGTGACAGTAATGCATGTTTAATGTGTATGGCTGCACATCCTGTGCATTTTCTTCTTTTTCTTTCCTCTAGTATTTTGGGTGAATAATATTCCTAGAGGTTAACTTTATGATATTTAGTTCATTGGATGATGAGAAAATGAGCAGCTACACACAGACCTGCAGAAAGGGAATGCATGAAGAAAGTGAACTTTAAGAAGGCTATAGTGACTGATGGGGCAGTGTGTCTCCCCTCATTTTGGGATGTAAAACCAAATGCTAATTAAAACAACACTGTATTCTCCCACCAAAATTAAAGGCAGTGGTTTCTCCCTTTTTTTCTATTAATGTACTTAAGAACATTTGTAACTGTAAATTTATTTTCTGTGTCTTTAAAGTGAATGCAAATCTTATTTAAAGCTTAGTAAGTATCTTGATAGCTTGATATGGTTTGACTCTGTGTCCCCACTCAAATCTCATATTGAATTGCACTCCCATAATTCCCATGTGACCCACTGGGAGATAACTGACACATGGGGGCAGTTTCTCCCATACTGCTCTTGTGATAGTGAATAAGTCTCAGGAGATCCGATGGTTTTAAAAGGGGGAACTTCAGTGTACAAGCTCTCTTCTCTTGTCTGCCACCATATGCGATGTGCCTTTCACCTTCTGCCATCAATGTGAGGCTCCCCAACTCATGTGGAACTGTAAGTCCAATAAACTTCTTTCTTTAGTAAATTGCCCAGTCTCAGGTATGTTTTATCAGCAGCATGAAAACAGACTAGTACACTAAATTGTCACCGGGAGTGGGGCGTTGCTGAAAAGATACCCAAATATGTGGAAGTGACTTTGGCACTGGGTAACAGGCAGAGGTTGAAACAGTTTGTAGATCTCTGAAGAAGATAGAAAAATGTTCGAAAGTTTGGAACTTCCTAGAGACTTGTTTAATGACTTTGACATAAATGCTGATAATGATATGAACAGTAAGGTCCAGGCTGAGGTGGTCTTAAATGGAGATGAGGAGCTCATTGGGAACTGGAGCAAAGATGACTCTTGCTATGTTTTAGCAAAGACATTGGAGGCATTTTAACCCTGCCCTAGAAATTTGTGGAACTATGAATTTGAGAGACATGATTTAGGGTGCCTGGCTGAAAAAAATTTTTTAAGCATTAAAGCATCAAAAGGTGACTTTGGTGTTGTTAAAGGCATTCGGTTTTATAAAGGAAGTAGAGCATAAAAGTTTGGAAAATTTGCAGCCTGATAATGCAATAGAAAAGGAAATTCCACTTTCTGAGGAGAAATTCAAGCTGGCACAGATATTTGCAGAAGTAATGAAGAGTTGAATGTTAATCGCCAAGACAATGGGGAAAATGTCTCTAGGGCATGTCAGAGGTCTTCATGGCAGCTCCTCCCATCAGGACAAGCCCAGAGGTGGAGGAGCAAATAAATTGTTTTATGGGCCAGGCCCAGGTTCCCCATGCTGTTTGCAGTCCAGGGTCTTGATACTTTGCATCCCAGCTGCTCCCGGTGTGACTAAAAGGGGCCAAGGTACAGCTCAGCCATGGCTTCAGAGGGTGGACGCCCCAAGCCTTGGCAGATTCCACATGATATTAAGCCTGAGGGTGCACAGAAGTCAAGGATTGAGGTTTGGGAACTTCCACCTAGATTTCAGAGGATGTATGAAAATGACTGAATGTCCAGGCAGAAGTTTGCAGCAGTTTTGCTGCTGTCATGGAGAACCTCTGCTAGGGCAGTGCAGGAGGGAAATATGGAGCCAGAGCCCCTACATAGAGTTCCTCATGGGGCATTGCCTAGTGGAGCTCTGAAAAGAAGGCTACCATACTCCAAACCACAGAATTTTAGATCACCAAAATCTTGCATCTTGTGCCTGGAAAGACCACAGACATTCAACAGGACCCTGTGAAAGCAGCCAGGAGGGAGGCTGTACCCTGCAGAGCCACAGAGGCAGAGCTACCCAAGATCATGAGAACTCACCTCTTGAGTCAGCGTGAACTGGATGTGAGACATGGAGTCAAAGGAGATCATTTTGGAGCTTTAACATTTTACTGCCCTGCTAGATTTCAGACTTGCACAGCCTGTAGCCTCTTTGTTTTAGCCAATTTCTCCCATTTGGAATGGCTGTATTTACCCAATGCCTGTACCCCCATTGTATCTGGGAAGTAACAAACTTGCTTTTGAGGCTCATAGGCAGAAGGGCCTTTTCTCAGACGAGACTTTGGTCTGTGAACTTTTGAGTTAATGCTGAAATGAGTTAGGACTTTGAGGGACTGTTGAAAAGGCATGACTGGTTTTGAAATGTGAGTACATGAATTTTGGTAGGAGCCATGGGTGGATTGATATGGTTTGGTTCAGTGTCCCTACCCAAATCTCATCTTCAGTTGTACTCCCATAATTCCCATGCATTGTAGGGGCATCCCAGTGGGAGATAACGGAATCATGGGGGCGGTTTTGCCCATATTGTTCTCGTGGTAGTGAATAAATCTCAAGAGATCTGATGATTTTAAAAAAGGGAGTTTCTTTGCACAAGCCCTCTTCTCTTGTCTGCTGCCATGTGAGACATGCCTTTCACCTTTTGCTATGATTGTGAGGCTTCCCAACCATGTGGAACTGTAAGTCTAATAAACCTCTTTCTTTTGTATATTGTCCATTATTGGGAATGTCTTTATCAGCAGCATGAAAATGGACTAATACACTTGCTTTAAAATGGAATATTGTTTATCTTAAGAATTTGGGAACTATCATTTTGAAATATAAACATCAAGTAAGACAATGTCCTTACCTCCCAGTTTCTGTGGGAAGATAGGAGCCTGACTTCAGTGGATGCCTTGCTTCAAATTTCAAAACTACCTGCTGTTATGAAGACATAAGAAGTTTGGCTTTTTTTTTTTTTTTTCTTTAGATAAAGTCAATTAGCCAACACAGATCGTCACATAAATTACCAAGTGAATTTAAGATGAACTATATTTTGGTACTACCAAACCCTCTTAGGTGAGGACTAGCTGTTGTTATCTTGAGTACATGTATCTGCTTAGCTGTCTCAAAGGGTAAATTTTTGTTTCTGTCTTTGCAATCTCCTGGTGGATTACCTGTCCGTTGCATCACATTTGGGTACAGTGCTTATGTAATAATAAAATTGCTTTCCTTCTCTTCTTCCTTTGTGCAGAGATTTTCTGAGTTTGAAGATTTTGTTTCTAGTTATATCTTCCCAATAATGAATAAAGAGAGAGGATATTCTTTTGTGAAAAGAATAATTGCTTCATGTTAAGTGAAAGCACAAAGCTTAGTTTTGTGAAATACGTATAGAAAAGTTAGAATACACATGGATTAGCAAATATTATAGGTAGAGTCTGACAGTCAAGTCATTCGCTTTTCTGTTCTTTAATAGCTTTCCCATACTTTTGCAAATCACATTTTGCAGATTCTCTTGGCAACTCATTTTCTACAAGTTTGCATGATGGAAAGTACTGAAAAGAGATTGGCAACAGGAGAAAAGAGAAACCTAGGGTATTTCTCTCACTGTTTCTGCTGTTGGCAGAATCTCTAACAATGGCTGCATCTTTTTCAAAATCTGAGTTTCCACTAAGTAGCCCAGGTTCTTGTGCCTTTATGAACTTCCTTTGGTCCCTTAAGCTTTAAGAGTTTTAGAATTTTCCAGCTCTTTCTAGCTCTGGAATTACTCAAAATTCCTTGTTTGGCTTGGCTCTTATAACATCTTTACAAATATATTTCTGAATTACAGTTCTATTACACTCCCTGGTTTTAATTACCTTTAGTTTTGCACACGTAAAACTTCTGAAGGTTTTCAGTGTGCTAGATTTATGGCTCTCTACTTTGGGGGATATATAATCATGTTTTCTCTCATGTCAATAATAAATATTCAGCTATCCAATATGTATTTTAGAACAACACTACTCATGCTAATGACATATTTTTAATATTATACTATTTTCATAAAAATAGGTCATAATTTCTTGTTTGGGTTTCCTTTATTTTTATTTATTTAATTTTTTCAATTATTGATATAGTTTATAAATAAGCAACCTTCTAACTGTAATATTAGTCACAAATTATTTTCTGGCACAAATTTTTAGATGTTGTACCAACAAGAAATTGCAAAATGTATTAGTTTTGATGTGCAAGACTCAAAAGTCCTGTGGAAGGGCTTTATTATAAGAGACTCTAATATATATTTTTTTTAAATGATAATAATCACAAATATACTATGGATTTAAATCTACATATGGCTTATTACATGAGGCTTCATACTAATTACATATAGCAATTCACAAAAGATAGGAAGGCGTTAGGATTATTCCTTAGATTACTAAAAGCTGCTTACAATGAAAATATGGAAATCACAATTAAAATAATAAAACAATGGCATATTTTGTAGATGTTTGATTTGAATTTCTTTCTCTTGTGTTTTTCATGTCAGGCTGATATATTTATCTGTGTCCAAAGCTGTTTTTGTGGCCTACCACACAGTATGTCTCGCTATCAGGCCCAATTTTGAGCTAAAGTACGTTATTGCAGAGGAGTTTGCCACTAATATAAAATCATGTATTTTAAAAGCAGACAGAGTTAGTTTTCAATATAGTACAAGCATTTACTAGTAATGTAGGTATTTACATATTAGTTAACTTATTGCTTTGGCTTTTTCTCTTCAATGCATTGTTAAAATATACAATAAAATGCTCTGATAAATTATATCAAATAGTTAGGTTAAATAAAATATTTTATGTTAACTGACCATGCCACATTTTTATTCCCAAACTTTCAACTACACAAATTACAGGTAAACAGGTTAACTAAGAGCACAGTTAAACAAATATGGTATTTATTGACACATCTATAGAAAATAGAAACTTAGATCCTAGGTCACAAAAGAAATTCCTCATTATTGCATATTTTGAAGAGGAAAGAGTGATTGAACTTATGTCACTCTGATTTGCAGCATCTTGAGTCAAAAGGAATTCCCCATTTCATATCAAGAATATCTTTCATAGATATATACACTTTAAATGTTTTAATGTTCATCCTCATGGTTTAAAGGCATAGACGTAGTTATCCCAAGGGAAGATTGGATTTTCTGACCTTTTTATTATCCTTGATATTTGAGTAAAGTCAGGGAGTGTACTGAATGCATGATGCCACATGACAATGTGATATGATGCCTTTAGGAAGGTAGGATAGTAAAAAGTATAATGACCTCACCAAATTCTCCTAGTGGTAGGTTTTTAACAAATAACAAGGAAGACAATTTAAATTAATGTAATGAACAAACAGGTGAGCAGTACACTATAAAAAAAATCCTTTAATCTAGTTTCAAAAGAGATAACAATTAAGTAAAAACCTGCAGAGCGTGATGGCAATTACACAAACCCCCTGCCTTGCAAACTGTCTGAACTTAATCAGGCATGATTTCTTGCATAATAACAGAAACAAGGAATATGTTAAATAAGGACATGAAAATTCCCAGGGAACAATATGAAAATCTGAGAGACATATCCCATATATGACATATTACTATGCCTATTAATTGTTCAGACAATTCTTATGAGGAAAACCAGAAAAGCAGAGGTTTATGAATATGTATATATACATACCAAGTTACATTTCATTCTGAGAACTGCAAATAAAACAAAATCCTTTATAATATGTTTTACTAGAGATTAAAGATAATGAGTTCTGTTCACAAGGGCTGATAATCTCTATTTGTTACTTAAGACATGTGACTAACAGGATTTTATACAATTATTTACAAGGGTACTTATGAAATAAACAGAAGTGACACCACATTTTTTTGGTCAACTTTTGTAAACAAACCCTGAGCAGCAGGCCAAAAAAATTCCAATTAGGAAAAAAGAAACCTCTTATTAATAAAGGACTGTTATCATCACAGATGCAGGTACATTAGGGATATAAAAGGCCTCTGAAGTCAGCAAATCTATACCCCTACTACATCTGGAAGTCCCTTTTAAAAGATGATGTGGTTTATCCCATGTCATTTTAAATCTATAGAACAATTTATCTTCACAACACATTTTAAATTAATCCTAATCCTTTTACTTCACTGGTTTATAAGATGAATTCTAAATGTGTAACCCAAGAAATACAAAAGTCCAGCAAAAAAGTCTAGAGCAATATAGAATTTGGTATATAATTATCTTTTTATAATGTTAATTTTTAATTATTAAAAAAAAATTACAACATAAAAGATAATTTCAAAAAGAAAAGACCACCAGTAAACATACAATTCTGATATGAGTACTGCTAAAGTTTTAATATATTTATCCAAATATTCTTTTGTCATTTTCAGTTTTTTAGTAGTTGGGTATTAAAAGTAGTCAAGATGGGTCTTATTGTTTCACATACTGCTTTTAAAAATTTAATATTAAATATTGATAATAGTTCATATGACTGAATGCATTTCAAAAAGAATTCCATGCTGTGAATATGCAACTATACATTTTGCAAACCCCTTATTTATATAACAGTTTCTACGTTTTATTGTTAGATTAACAGAAGGAACAATTTTTTTCTATTTAAATCTTATGTACATCTCTGCTTTTTTTCTTTCCAAATATTACTAAAAGTAGAAATGTTGGACATTGATACATGAACACTGTTAAGAGTACTGATACACACTGCATACAGGTTTTTGTGATAAGTCTTAAAAATAATTGGATAAATACCCAGTGGCACCTTTGCTGGATTTTATGATAAGACTATGTTTGACTTTATAAGAAACAACCAAAACATATTCCAAAGTAGCTATAGCATTTTGCATTTCAGTCAGCAATGAATGATACTTTTGCAGCTCCACATCCTTGTCAGCATTCGGCATTGTCAGTTTTTTGGACTTTGGGCATTGATGTGTTGCATTAGACCACCAATTACAAAACTATCAAGGTATATGATCTATAACCTTCCTCAAATCGTAGATATCAGTTTAAGTCATAAAAATGATTATTTAGGGGGGTCACGGTGGGTGGATCACGAGGTCGGGAGATCAAGGCCATCCTGGCTAACAGGGTGAAATCCCGTCTCTACTAAAAATACAAAAAAATTAGGTGGGCGTGGTGGTGGGTACCTGTAGTCCCAGCTACTTAGGAGGCTGAGGCAGGAGGATGGCGTGAACCTGGGAGGCAGAGTTTGCAGTGAGCCAAGATCGCACCACTGCACTCCAGCCTGGGCGACTGAGCTAGACTCTGTCTCAAAAAAAAAAAAAAAAAAAAATTGATTATTTAGAAATACAACATCAACAGGATGATGGGGTGGTTCCAGCTCTCATCTCCCCACAGAAACACAGATTTTTCAACCACTCATGGACAAGAGTATCTTTGTGGGAGCCTCAGAATCTAACTAACTTTCCAGCACTGCAGTGGAACAAAAATCTGAGAGGAGTTGCATTGAATAGAATAAAAACAACAATTTAAAATTACCTGTGCCCCCTGACAACACAGTTCAGCGACAAGACAGGTTCTTTCAACTTATGATTTCCTCTTAGGTAAATGTGAGAGTGAACTTAGCTCTCAGCTTCTCTACCCTTGAAGAATATTGTCCAGGAAGAACACTTCTGTCTTGTCGTGCTCAGAATATTAAGGGGATTTTCATGGCTAAATTGTCTGGGGCAGCTTGGAGCAGGGTAAAGGGGTAAAGGGGCAGAAATACACAGCAACTTGCACATGGTTCTAAACATCCAACTGCAGGTGTTCCTAACATCTCAAAGACTTCACCAAGAGGCTCATCCACAAACCTCACAGGGTTGCCTGCCTGTCTATCCCCCTGTCAACCAAACTGTACTCTCAGGACTCCACACACCCTTCTGTGTATGGCACCCCATGGATTCTCATGTACCACTCAAATGAAGCCCTGCAGAGAGCACACATATTTCAGTTGCAGGTGCAGGTCTTAGCAGCAAGCTTGGCTCTGATGGTTTATGAGAAGGTGCACAACCTTCACAAATTCAGAGCACTGATCTAGGTAAAATATGTAGGGTTCTGTCAGCATCAGGCCTGGTTTTGAAACATCAAGAGAAGGCACAACATCCTAAGATTTGGTTCCAAAGAGGAAACTAGACGAGTGAAGTGGGGTATTCACAGAAAAGGTGTGAGAGACCCCTAGAAAACCTAGCTAGGCTCACAGATGAAGGTCTTTCTCTCCCAAAGACAGTAAGTAAAAACTGAAGGGTGACTGCATCTTCAAATACAAAAACAGTAATTCAAGGCTTCAAGGAATAAGAGGAATCTAAGAAATCTTATATCACCAAAGGGGGGAAAAAAGACCCAGTGGATAATTAATTGAGATCAAATTGCCTGAACAAGACTTCAAAATAATCATCTAAAATAAAACTCAGTGAGCTACAAGATAACACATAGACACGTAAACAAAATTAGGAAAGTAACACATAAATAAAATGAAAAGTTCATCAAAGAGATAAAAGTTATATAAAAATAACTAAATAGAAATTCTGGCGGTGAAGAATACAGTATCTGAACTAAAAAAAAAAAATTAATGGAAAGCTTCAACACCAGACTACATCAAGCAGAAGAATCAACAAACTCAAAGACAGATTATTTGAAATTCAAGTCAAAGAAAAAGAAAATGAAAAAAGAATAAAAATGAATGTAGAAAGCCTATAGGATTATGGTACACCATTTAGCAAAGCAATATATGCAATATAGGAATCCCAAAAGAAAGACACCATAAGAAACAAAAACAGTATTTAAACCAACAGATGGCAGAAAGCTTCCCAAACCTAGAAGGGGAAATTAACATCCAGATCCATGGAGCCAAAGGACACAAAATAGCTTCAGCCTAAAGAAGTATTTGTGGAGACACATTATAATCAAATTGTTAAAAGACTTAAAATAAAATAAAAAAAAAAAAAACATTATTTAACTATATGCTACTTAAAAGAGACAGCTTTATCTTTCAGAACACCAGCAAATATAAAGAAAAGGGATAGAAAAAGGTATTCCGTACAAACAGTAAACACAAAAAGCTTGGATGGCTATACTAGTTTCAGACAAAATAGGCAAAAACTGTCAAAAGAGACAAATACAATGATAGAAGAGTCTTTTAGAGAATATAGCAATGTAAATACGTATGTACCCAACACTAGAGCACCTAAATGGGTAAAGCAGATATTGCCAAAATAGAAAAATAAATAGACAACAGAACAATAATTGTAGCAGGCTTCAATATTTCACTTTAAACAAGCATTGATCATCTGGCAGGAAATAAAAAAGAAAAAAATCAGACTTGAACTACACTACAGATCAAATATACCTAAGAGACATAGACATAACTTTTCACCCAACTGCTACAAGATACACAGTCTTCACAAGCACACATGGAACATTTTCCAGAGTAGATGTTGGGACACAATGCACATTATAACAAATGCAAAAAGATTGAAATTACATCAGATATCTTTTCTGACCACAATGATGTAAAACTAAAAATCTAAAATAAGAGAAAAAATAGAAAAATCATGAATACATGGAACTCAAATCACTCAATTCTGAGCACTTAATAGATCAAAAAGAAATCAAAAGAAACATATTTTAAAATCTCAAAACACATGAAGATAGAAACACAATAAACCAAAACTTATGTGATACAACAAAAACAGTTCTAGAAAGAAAGCCTATAGCAAACACCTATAGTAAGAAAAAAATAATATCTCACATAAATGACCTACCTTTAGACTTCAAGGAAATATACAAGGGATATAAAACTAAGTTAACATAACAAATGAAATACTAAAAATTATAACAGAAATAAATGAAATAGAAACTAGAAAAACAGTAAACAAGATCAATGAAATTTAGCTGTTTTTTGAAGTATAAACAAAATTGTCCAACTTTAGCTAGAATATTTTTAAAAGCCCCAATGATATATTATAATTTAAAGAAGAGACATTACAACTGAAGCTATAGAAATACAAAGGGTTCTAGAGGCTAGTATGAACAGTTATTTGCCAACAAATTGGAAAACTGAGAAGAAATAGACAAATTTCTAGAAACATACACCCTATCAACAAAGAAAAGCCTAGGACATAATGGCTTCACCACTGATTTCTACAAAACATTTAAAGACTGAACACCAAACATTTTCAAACTTTTCAGAAAAACTGATGAGAATATAGCATTTTCCATCTCATTCTCTGTGGTCAGCATTACCCTGATACCAAAACAAAACAGACATATGACAAGAAGAAACAATTAAATGCCTATATACCTGATTAACATAGACGCAAAAATTCTCAAAGAATAGTTGCTAACTGAAAACAACAGCACATTAAAAGGATCATAAACCATGATCAAGTGGAATTTATCTCTATGATTCTCGGATGGTTCAACATATACAAATCAATTACTGTAATCACCACATTAAAAGAATGAAGAGTAAGAATCACATGATCCTCTGAATAAATGTGAAAAACCATCAGACATCAGACATAACATTTATTTGTAATAAAGAACTCTCAACTAATTAGGTATAGAAAGAATGCACTTCAGCATAATAAAGGTCACGTATAACAAGCCTGTCACTAACATGATACTAAACAGTCAAAAGCTGAAAGCTTTTACTCTAAAATCAGGAACTAGATAAAGATGTCCACCTTTATAACATTTGTTCAACACTGTATTGGAAGTCTTAACCATAGACAATAGGCAAGTAAAAGAGACAGGGGTCATCTGAATCAGAAAGAAAAATTTCAAATTTTATCTTTTTGTCAATGACATAATCTTACATATAGAAAACCCTAAAGACTCCATCAAAAGCCGTACAACTAATAAACAAATTCACGAAAGTTGCTGGTTACAAAATCAACATGAAAAATAGCTGTTTCTATATGCTCACAAAAAGCCATTAAAAAAAGAAAATAAGAAAACAAAATGTTTAGGCATACATTCAATGAAGGAGGTGAAAGAGCTATGCACTGAAAATTATAATACCTTGAGGAAATAAAGTAAAGTAGACATAAATAAATGGAAAGATATCCCTTGTTCATAAATTGGAACAATGTATATTGTTAAAATATCTGTACTACCCAACCTGATTTACAGATTCAATGTAAACCTGTTCATATTTATTGAAATACCAATGACATATACAGAAATAGAAAAAAATAAACTTAACTTTTATATACAACCACAGAAGATCCTGAATAGTCAGAGCAATGTTAAGCAAGAAGAACAAAGCTGGAGGCATCACATTTTCTGATTTCAAATTGTGTCGTAAGGTTACAGTGTTTGAAACAGTATGATTCTGGCAAAAAAAAGGTAGATACATAGACCAATGAAATAGAGTTGAGGACTAAAATATAAACTCATACTATGCAACTTCTTAATTTTCTACAAAGATGCCAAGAATACATAATGAGGAAAAGATAGTCTGTTCAATAAATGGTACTGAAGAAGCTGAATATCCATATGCAGAAAAATAAAATTAGACCCTTATCTCAAACCATATTAAAAATCAACATAGTGGATTAAAGACGTAAGCATAAGGCCTAAAACCAGTTAAACTCCTAGAAGAAATCTGGGAAAATGCTCCTTTACATTGATCTGGAAAATACTTTTCTGGATATGTCCCCAGATGCACAGGCAAAAAAGCAAAAATAAGTAAGATTGCAATGAAAGAAGAAGCTCCCACATAACAAAGGAAACAATCAACAGAACTAAGAGGCACCCTACATAATGAGAGAATATATATTAGCAAAACATATGTTTGATAAGGGGTTAATATCCCAGATATACCAGGAACTCATACAATTTAATAGAAGAAAAATCCACAAAAAACCTGACTATAAAAAATGCTACAGGATCTGAAGCTGAATAAACATTTCTCCAAAGAACACAGATAAATGGCCCACAGGTATATGAAGAGTTGGTTAACATAAGTAATTACTAAGAAACAGCAAATCAAAAGGTAAAAAAAGAAAATGCAAATCAAAAGAAGACATCACCTCACACCAGTTGAAATGACAACAACAAAAAAGTATAACATGCTGGCAGGGTTGTAGAAACAAAGGAATTGTACTCTCATAGAGAAAAGGAAACAGAGGAACAGTGACGGCAACGTAACTTGGTACAGTCCCTGATAGCAGTAGGAGGCAGATCAACTTCTAGGCAGACAGGGACAGATCCTCAGTGATACCTGACTTTCAAGCCAGTAACAGCTTAAAGCCTGAAAATGGAGCTGCCAGTTCTGACTAGAGTCCCTGACCAGAGTTAGAACCTCCTTGAAGCCTTTTAGCCAATCAAATGGTGCTTTTTCCTTGTGAGAAAATATTTTAAATGGTCTATTTTCAAGGCATGATAAATCTAAGCACTGGCAGCCAGACTGCAGATGTAACTAACTGCACTGCTCATGCTCCTAGAAAGTCAAGATAAGAGAACAGAATGTAGAAGAGGGGTCAGTCCATAAAAAGGGAGAAAGCTTTGTTATTGGGAAATTGAAATTTAAGGGAGAAAGGGAACTGGAGTATAACCTTATAAGGGGGATAATGAAACTTAGGGGACATCCAGGAAGATTGTAACCCTATAGTACTCAACCTATGAGGAACTGGGCGAAGGACTAGCATGCTAGGAGAAAAATTACATGCTGTAGCTGCCCTGGGTGTGCCTGTCTACCAGACACTCAATCTTGCAAGACAGCTATTAAAAGTTTTGCTTTTGCTGTTCTTTGTGTCTCTGAGTCCATTATTTCAGTTTGGATGGGTGAGCTTGTTTCTCACAAATCTGGGGACCTGTCCGGGATCCCTTTGCCTGCATCAAGTAGGACTCTGGCCGAAAGAGGAGACTCATCCCACTTGATTTAGGTGACCCACGCTGTTCAGGCATCCAGGCTCCCCACAGAGGCCATAGACAACACCAAGATTGTTTTCAGGAGGCAGCGGAGGTGACATAGAAAGAAAAGAAGTTCACCGTGGCAACCAGGCAGGCTTGTGCATAAGCCAAGGTAGGAAAATTGGACTATATGTACTGCCTTGTAGGTTAGGCATTTTTGGAGGTTGAGTGTGTGTGTGACTGAGATGTATCCAATATATAAAGCGAGTGTGGAGTTCCAATCTGTGGTTCCATTCTACCATGAGGCAAACAGCCAGAGATGGATAAAGTGATTCTCAGGGTGTGCAAGAAACCTCCTGTTGGGGGAGAGGGTTGAGTACATAGGGAAAAGTTCAGACTCACAAAGCAATTCTCAGGGTGTGCAAGAAACCTCCAATAGAGGGGGTTGAGCACACAAGGAAAAGCTTAGACACAGTCACTGGCCAAAAATGGGAAACAGAAATTCTAGGCCTAGGGGCCAAAGAAAGAGGCAGCCAAAGAGAGTCCCTTTGACATTCCCTCAGATAGTCCTTTGGGGAGAATGTTGCAGGTTTGGAAGGACAACCCTCAAACCAGGGACAAGGAAAAGCAAAAAGATGATAAAGTATTGTTGTGTTATCTGTCCCAAAGATCCCATTTGTAAGCCTTCTGTCTTTTGGCCTAAGTTTAGCTCAGATGAGGATTGAATGTGCCAAGCTTTAATTATCTATGTGAATGATAAAACCCCATCCTCACAAAGAGAGATTGGTTATGCTCTCTGCTGGATCAAGACCATGCTCCCCCTCAAAGAGGAATTTGAAAAGCTCAGTAAAGAGCCCACACCCAGTGAAAAGCCTTGGAACCCCCATCATGCTTGCCTCCTGTGTATGTCACACAAAATAGGGGACAAGAAGATCAAGGAATAACAGGAGGGTTAGAGGAAGAAAGACCTGGAGACCATGGCATGCTTCCTCTCAGGGAAGTTCCCATGGGACCAGGAGAGATTGGCTTTGTAAAAGTTCTTCTTACAAGTACTGAAGTTAGGAATTTCAAGAAGGAAATGAAACCACTCCTAGAAGATCCCCTTGGTTTAGCAGACCAGCTGGACCAATTCCTAGGACTCAGATTTTACACCTGAGTTAAAATGTCTTTCGTGAACATCTTCTTCACAGGAGAAGAAAGAGGATTAATTAGAAAAGCAGCCATGACCATCTGGGAGAGGTAACACCCTCCTGGGCGAAAAGTCTTGCCAATCAAACAAAAATTTCCAAATGTCGACCCAGAATGGGATAATAATGACCCCAGAGACTGGGCCCAAATGCAGGACCTCAGGGAACTAATAAGTAAAAGGATAAAATAGTCCACTCTTTGGACACAGAATGTCTCAAAGGCATTTGAAATTCAATAAGAAAAAGAGGAAACTTCTGCTGAATTCCTGTAGAAGCTCAGAGATCAGATGAGAAAATACTCCAAATTAGATCTGGAAGACCCCGTAGGGCAAGGCCTTTTGAACATTAGCCTTGTAACTAAGAGCTGGCCTGACATTACAAAATAATTACAAAAGATTGATGGATGGAATGAGAAACCAATTGAAAAATTACTGAGGGAAGCTCAGATGGTCTTTGTAAAGAGAGAAGAGAATCAGAAATAAAAAGCGAAAATCATGGTTTCCACTATGGATGAGAGAGTCAGAAAAAGGTTATATTAAGATTCCCCTCAAAAAGGCTGAGGGAATGATAGATTTTGACACAGAGAAAGAAGGGAAATGCAGGGAAAAGCTCCTAAGAATATAAGTGCATGTTACAATTGTGGAAAGTCAGGGCATTTTAAGAGAGAATGTCCTGAACAGAAGAAAGAAGAAAAGGTGATTCCCCTCATGACCATTGATAAAGACTAGGGAGTCCAGGAGTTCCTTCTGAGTAGGTCCCATCAGGAACCCTTGACAAATTTGAAGGTGGGACCTGAGGGAGAAGAAATGACAGTTTTGGTTGATACTGGGATGGTTCACTGCTCCCTAATTCACCAACCAAGGAGTACAAAACTCTCTAAGTAAAAATTGACAGTATCAGAGCTAAAAGGCGAGGGATTTCATATTTCAATATTCAAGAAAATGTTAATTAAGTTGGAACCAGAATAAATTGAGTGGTCACCCTTGTATGTTCCTGAAGAAGGAACTAATCTCTTGGGTCAAGACCTGTTTATGAGATTGGGTTTAGAATTGGGGATAGAGGAGGGACAAGTAAAAGTAATGATGGGCCTCCTGACAGAAGAAGAGAGTACAATTAATCCCCTTGTGTGGGTTAAGAAAGGCAAGAGGGGAGGGTTAAAAATCACATCCTTACAGATTAAACTAAAACAGACAGGAGAAGTAGTTTGCAGAAACCAATATCCCATTTCTATTGAAGGGAGTAAATGTCTCCAACCACTAATAGAGCAATTGGTTAAAGATGGACTATTAGAACCCTGCATTTCACCATACAGTACTCCAATTCTCCCAGTCAAGGAGACTGATAGGTCATACAGATTGGTGCAAAATCTAAGGGCTATAGATCAAGTTGTCCAGACCCATCCCCCCGTGATGACTAACCCCTACACCCTCCTTTGTAAGGTATCCTATGAACATAAATGGTTCAGTGTGGTGGATCAAAAAGATGCATTCTGGGTAATCCTCTAAACGTTAGGAACAGGGACCTCTTTCCTTTAAATGGAAAAATTCTGTAACTGGGAGAAACCAATAGTATCGCTGGACTGTGCTGCCACAAGGTTTAATGTAAGCCCCAAACTTATTTGGTCAAATCTTAGAAAAAGTCCTGAAGGAATTACAAACTTCCAGTGGAACCCAGTTTTTACAATATGTGGATGATTTTTTAATTTCTGGGGAGAGGAGGGCTGAGTTATCAGAAACCACTATAAGCTTGTTTAATTTCCTAGGAGAAAGGGGATTGCAAGTCTCTAAGAATCAATTGTAGTTTATCGAAAAAGAAGTTAAACATTTAGGACACCTGATTAGTGAAGGGAAGTGGAGAATAAACCCAGATAGAATATTGGGAAGAGTGGGTCTGCCTTTGCCTAAGACAAAGAGAGAACTCAGAAAATTTTTAGGTTTCCCTGGCTACTATAAGTTATGGATTGACTCCTATGCTGAAAAGACAAAGATTCTGTACCTCAAGTTATTGGAAAAGGAACCTGATCTTTTGCAACATCCCACAGAAGAAATTCAGGATATGAAAGAGCTAAAGAATGCCCTCATTATAACCCCAGTACTGGCCCTCCCATCTTTAAAGAAATCATTCCACCTGTTTGTAACAGTAGATCAGGACGTGGCCGTTGGGCTGCTCGTCAAACCTGGGGAGGCAAAGGGCAACCTGTTGCTTTTGTCTCCAAGTTTCTTGATCCTGTCTCTTGGGGATGGCTTGAACGTGTGCAAGTAGTAGCTGCCACAGCCCTGCTGGTAGAGGAGAGTTGAAAGCTAACCTTTGCTGGGGTCTTAATAGTAAGCACCCCACACCAGGTCAGGAATATATTAAATCAAAAAGCTGGGAGATGGTTACTGAATTCTTGGCTTCTAAAATATGAAGCCCTGTTGCTAGAAAAGGATGATTTGGTCATAACAACAAATACTTGCCTAAATCCAGCCAGTTTCCTATGGAAAGGAGAGGAGAACAAAGAGACATCAGACCATAACTGCTTAGAGATCATAGAATACCAAACCGAAGGTAGAGCAGACCTTAGGGAAGCTCCACTACATGATGAGATAAGGCTGTTTGGGGCTGGGTCATCTCAAGTGATAGACGGCAAGAGTCACAATGGTTATGCTGTCACTGATGGACATAAACACTCCTTATGTGAGAAAGGTAGATTACTTAATGGCTTGTCAGCCTAAGCCTATGAATTATATGCTATTAATCAGGCCCTAAAGCTCCTTGAAGGCCAAGAAGGCACTACATATACTCATTCTAAATATGCCTGTGGGGTGGTACACACTTTTGGAAAAAGCTGGATGGAGTGGGGCCTAATATATAGTATGGAAAAAGAATTTATATAAGGGGAACTACTCAAACAGGTTTTAGAAAGCCTCCTGCTTCCAGCAGAGGTAGTCATAGTTCATATAAATGGTCATCAGAAAGGCAACACTATAGAAGCTGTGGGACACAAGCTTGCAGATGAAGCTGCTAAGTGAGACTTCCTGGAGGAAGAAATTAGAAAATTTATCCTGATCCCAGACATCCCTAAGGTAGTATTAAGGCCCCAGTTTACCAGAGAGCAGAAGGAAGAATTAGACAGAAGAGGGATAACTCAAACTGAAGATGGGAAATGGGTACTTCCTGATGGGAGAGAAATGATGAGTAAATCCCAGAAGAGAAAACTAATGTCTATATTACAAAAGGGAATCACTGGGGACCCCAGGCTCTGTGCGATGCAATACTTAGGAATTACGGTTGTATAGAGATTTATACTCTCACTAAACAAGCATGTGGAAGTTGTGTAACTTGTCAATGGATAAATAAAAGTGACTAGAAAACACAGGCCATGGGAGGAAGACCTCCAGGGCTAAGACCATTTTAAAGCATTCAAGTAGACTTCACAGAAATGTCCAAAGTAGGAAGACTAACGTATTTACTGGTGATTGTAGGTCACCTTTCTGGTGCCTGGAAGCCTTTCATCTCCAACAGCCACTGCTGGAAATGTGGCCAAAATAATATTAGGACAAATTGTACCTAGATTTGGCCTGGTGGAAAATATTGATTCAGACAATGGGAGCCACTTTCCATCAAGGGTGTTAAGGGGAATTATGGAAGATTTACAAATTAGATGGGATTATCATACCTCTTGGCATCTCCCTTCCTCTGGAAAGGGAGAAAGAATGAATCAAACTCTCAAAGAGCCTAACACCAAACTAATATTGGGAACTAAAATGCCTTGGACCAAATATCTACCACTAACATTTCTTAGGATTAGGACAGACTTGGGATTGTCCTCTTATGAGTTACTATATGGACTCCCATATTTGGACAGGACTACAGATCCTTCTACTATGAAAACCAAGGGCCGATTCTTAAGAAATTATATACTGGCCATATTCTCTACCGTGTCTTCCCTTAGGTTAAAAGGACTTCTGACTTAAAATCTGCCTCTTAAGTTCATGGTTCACCACTTTCAGCCTGGAACCAGTGCTGATTAAGACTTGGAAAGAAGACAAGCTCCACCCAAACTGGGAAGGTTCCTGTCAAGTGCTCCTGACCAATGAGACAGCCATGTGAACATCTGAATGGGGGTGGACTCTATACCCTAGTCAAGGAACTGGTTAAAAAAAAAAAAAAAAAAAACCCGGAAGGGAGGGAAAAATACCAGTGGAAATTGCATGGGTCACCTGAGGAACTCTTAAAGTTAACTCTAAAAAAATATAAAAAGAAAACCTGGGCTTGCCCCATTTCTGGAAGTTAATATGGCTAGGATAGACTACAACACAAAGAGCAGAAAGTCAAAATGGAAACTGGTGCGGGACTCCTCCCTAACCAATCAGGTTTGTTATTAATATGATAAAGATGGTAACACCTCAGACTATTAAATTTGATGCCTGCCAGGTTTTACCTTGTGGGAATTGAGAAAATCAGAGACAGTTCCCACAGGCAGATAAATTTCTTTGCTCTGAACCAGATACAGGTTACAGTAGGGCATCACCCTGCCCTAGCTGGGATGATGTTTGGTGGATTACCCAATTTCAGGGTTCCACAGTAAACATGGTCGGTAACTCCAAGCTGGAGACCCTTGAAGAAAAAACTACATCTATCCAAGGGATCCCTGCCAAATAACTTCCAGAATTTGGAATGGAATCCTATACTCATGACCATTGACAATCCAGCCATTCTAGACCAAGAAAAAGTAGCATCTTGGGTATATGGCTTACGGGTGGACATGACAGAGGGTAGACCCCTTACGGTGATTTGTTCTCTAATCAAGAACTCAACCTCCCATTTGCCTGGGACTACTCCAACCCCAGATCCTAATAGACACTTTAGTCCACCAAATAATGACCCTAAAAGGGTAAAAATAATTGAGTTAAAGGATTTAAGGCAAACCTTAGAAATTGAGACAGGTACAGGTATGTGAATGCCTGGGTAAAATGGGTCCAATTTTCAGTACAGGCCCTCAACGAGAATAACTGCTATACATGTGCTGTGGTATAACCTTAGGCACAGGTGGTTTCATTTTCCCTGGGATGGAATGCCGATCCTGAAGGGGTGCATTGCGTGCTGTCTCTATACCAAGACAAGGTGCATGAGGAAATGAGACTTGTAAGAGTCTGTCATTGCTCTTTTCTGTATTGTGGAGATTGTATCCCAGAGCAATCCCTTCATTCTCTGTAGGGAATGGGAACCACTCCTCTTGCCCCTCTAGGCAGGGGGCAGAGTTCAATAAGCCTGTGAGAGAACTCTTGACTTGTACACACATCCTAAATGTCACTGGTGAGTCAGGCAATGACAATTACTTAGCTCTCCATATACCCCAGCCTGATGTCTGGTGGTATTGTGGGAAAAGGAACCTCCGTAACCTGTTACTGTCCCTCTGGACTGCAACCTGTGCTTTAGTCCAACTGGCCATCCCTTTACCCTGGCATTCCATGAGATAGCCCAAAATATACATGGCCACGAAACTAGAGATTTAACAAATTCTATACGAGTCCTTAGGGGGGCTGCTTAATGAATTTAAGGCTCAAAACTGAATAGCTGCTGGGTTTGAGTCAGCACTCTTCTGGTGGTCAACTATTAATAAGAATGTGTATTAGACTAACTACATCTATTATAATCAACAGAGATTCATCAGTTATACTCAGGACACCTTCAGTGGGATGGCTAGTCAGTTACATGCCACCAGTTGAAAGGCCTGGGAAAACATGCTTGCACTAGACATGATACTAGCAGAAAAAGGGGGCAGTATGTGTTACGCTGGATGGGAAATGTTGTACTTTCACCCAAACAATACTGCCCCTGAAAGGACCATCACAAAAACTTTATAAGGACTGAAAACTCTAACCAACAAACTAGAAAAAATTCCGAAATTGATGACCCATTTACAGGATGGCTAGAAGGTCGGTTTGGAAAATGGAAAGGCATGGTAGCTTCAATTCTTACATCTCTCATAATTGTGGCAGGAGTCTCAACAGCAGTGGGATGCTGTATTATCCCTTGTGTGAAAGGACTAGCATAGAGATTAATTGAAACAGTTATTAATAAACAAATGCCCATGACTTACCACCAAAATAACATGCTACTATTGGAAACCAAATTAAACCCACTCTCCTATGAGGAAGAAAGTAAATGACTTCTAGAGCGATTTGAGGACCAAAAGGGTTTATATGAAAATGAGACCAAAGGAAGTACATAGAAAACAGGAGGGGATTTGTGAGAAAATATTTCAAATGGTCCATTTGCAAGGCCTCCTAGATCTAAGCACTGGCAGCCAGACTGTGGATGTAACAAACTGGGGAAGGGTACCAGGATATAACCTTATAAGGGGGATAATGAAACTTAGGTGATGTCTGGGAAGATTGTAACCCCATATTACTTGACCAGTGAGGTACTTGGGGAGGGACTTGTATGCTAGGATATAAATTACCTGTTATAGCTGCCCTGTGTGTGCCTGCCTACCAGACATGTGATCTTGTAAGACTGCTATTAAAAGTCTCACTTTCACTATTCTCTGTGCCTCTGGGTCCATTCTTTCGGTTTGGATGTGTGAGCACATTTCTTACATTCCAGGCCAGTCCACAGACCAATCTGCACACACTCCCCCATTTTGAACTCATAAAAGCTCCAGATTCAGCCATGTTTTGTGCTATCCCCTTTTGGCCCCCTCACACAGACGGCTACCTACTTTGGATCTCCATTCGTCAAAAGCTTTTTTGTTGGTCAGTAAAATTCTTCCCCGTCTTGCTCACATTCTGGTGTCCACATAACCCAATTATTCTTGGTTTTTGGACAAGACTCTGGAACCTGGTGAACAGCAGGTGCAAAAAGAGCTGTAATATGGTAACTCTCCCTCCCGCTGGCTAAGCAATGGGTGAAAGACCAAACGATCTATGACACACCCCTTTTTGCCAACCTGAAGGTGGTGGGAATGAACGAGCGGTAACATGAAGGAGCCTTTACACATTCCACTATTCTCCGTACCGTGGGCAGTAAAAACAGGAGGGAGCTGTAACATTTTTGGGGGGTTCAAACCTCAGGACTACTTGGGTGAGAGACGTAATTTCTCTTGGGTCTCCATGGTCACTGTCATCTCTGAGTTTTGGGGTGCCACTGTGGTCCCTTTGTCTAGATGCTTGCACCCAAAGTGAAAACCACTTGCTGCACACCTGGCTCAGCTGCAGACTGAGTATGGAGTCCATGTTCATGCTTGGGATCCGGTCTGGTAGTGTGAGCTGAGCGCATTCTGCCATGCCGAGCAAGTCACACAGCCCAGCAGCAAGCCCATAAAAGCCAAAGAAAAGCAACATCCAGTATCTCCAGTATCTCCTGATACCTTCAATAACTGGGTAGAAGCATTTTCATGTTGGACGAAGAAAACCTCTGAGGTGATAAAATACTAATTAATGAGATGATTCCTTGCTTTGGACTTCCTAAATACATCCAGAGTGATAATGGCTCCTTGTTCAAGATGGCAGTCACCCAGGGGGTCTCAAGGTCTCTAGGCATACAATACCATGTTCTTTGTTTGGAGACCACAATCCTCGGGAAAGGTAGAAAAGACAAATGATATTATCAAAAGGCATCTCAGAAAACAGTCTCAAGAGACTTCTTTCTCCTGGATTACTCTTCTCCCCATAACCCTACTACGTGTTAGAAACACCCTTTTGAACCTGGGTTTAGGTCCCTTTGAAATTATATGTGGATGGCCTTTTCTCATCAATGATTTCTTGCTAGACCAAGAAACTTCTGATATGATTAAACAAGTAACTACTTTGCCCATTTCCAACACAAACTGAAGCAACTGTGGAGGCCCAACCCCGTGAACTAGGTCACCACTACCTCTATTCAACCCAGGAGACTTAGTGCAGCTAATGCCTCTTCCTTCTCTTTCTCCCTCTTTAGGTCTGGGGTGGGAGGGACCTTATGCTGAATTTCTTTTTTGTTTTTGGTTTGTTTGTTTGAAACAGTCTCACTCAGTCACCCAGGCTGGAGTGCAGTGTCATGATCTTGGCTTACTATAACCTCTGTCTCCCGGGTTCAAATGATTCTTGTGCCTCAGCCTCCTGAGTAGCAACAATTACAGGTATCCACCACCATACCCAGCTAATTTTTGTATTTTCAGCAGAGACAGAGTTTCACCCTGTTAGGCAGGCTGGTCTCAAACTCCTGAGTGGTCCACCTGCCTCGGCCTTCCAGTGTTGGAATTACAGTCGTGGGCCAAGGCACACGCTTTTCTACCCCTTTGGCAGTGAAGGTCACAGGAATAGACTCTTGGATTCATTATACTCTAGCAAAGTCCTGGGGAACTGACAGAATTACCTCAGAAGAGCACCCAAAGCACTTCTGAAGAAATAGGAGACCTCAGGCTAAAGATCACAAAAGGTAAGTGTTAATAATGAACTTTCCATGGATATCCTCTTTATTCCTGCTTATGCTTGCTGTTCTCACCTTCATTTCACTCCTCACCATAAGGTATGTTTGTCAAGGACCCCTTAATCCTGAACTCCCACAGGGATTTTTTTACTTACCTGAACAGTAACCTCTCTTCTAGTTTAACTGGTCCCATACAAGATTTAGTTTCTTTCACCAGGTGAAACAGCTCTGGCCACAATATGGTTTTCAGAACGATTAGCCTATTTACTTCTTATTTCTCTTTCTTTGGCACTAGATTTTTCCCTTTTAGCTCCTCTTTGTGTAATATACATATTTGGTGGATGAATATTTAAGCTCTGTGAGGGTTAATATTGTTAACATGATTGGATTGAAGGATTGCCAAGTGTTGTTCCTGGGGTTGTATTTGTGAGGGTGTTGCCAAAGGAGATTAACATTTGAGTCAGTGGATTGAGAAAGGCAGACCCACCCTCAATCTGAGCACAATGTAATCAGCTGCCAGTGTGGCCATAATAAAAACAGGTAGAATAATGTGAAAAGACTAGACTGAGTTAGATTTCTGGCTTTCATCTTTCTCCTCTGCTGGATGCTTCCTGCCCTCAAACATCAGACTCCAAGTTCTTCAGGTTTGGGACTTGGACAGGCTTCCTTGCTCCTCAGCTTGTAGATGACCTATTGTGGGACCTCATCTTGTGATCCTGTGAGTCAATACACTTTAATCAACTCCACTATATGTATATATATCCTATTAGCCCCCTTTATGGAATCTTGACTAATACAACCTCCTTGAAAAATTTCATTTTTCTCACCTAGATGTTAACAAACTCCAAATGGTCATGCAAATGGAGCCTCCGACGATGGCTCCCTTTTACCGGGGACCCTTAGATCGACCTCCAAGAGAGATCTGCCTGCCATTTTCCCACAATAACACATGCTGTCAAAAGGAAGCAGTAAAAGCAATCACTTATCTTAAAGACAGTTAGATGAATGTACTCAGAAGTGGTGGAGCATGCCCAAAGCTAAGCAAAGCCTGGGCAGAGGTGCTGCTGGCCATGGAGATTTCTAGTTGGTGCAGTGTTACTAAAAGGGTCCTGTGTTATTGCTATGGAAAATAGTATGGAGGTTCCACAAAAAATTAATAGAACTACCTTATGATCCAACCATCTCACTTCTGGGTATACATACAAGGGAAATAAAATTGATAAATAAAAGAGCTATCTACACTCCCATGTTCACTGCAACATTATTCACAATAGTCAAGATGTGGAAACAATCTAGAAGTCTATCAATAGATGAATAAATAAAAATATTGTGGTATATACATACAATGGAATTCTATCCAGCCTTAAAGAAAATTCTGCCATTTGCAATGACATGGATAGACCTAGAAATCATTATGTTTAATTAACTGAGCCGGTAACAGAAAGACAAGCACTGTAATATCTCAATTATATGTAGAATCAAAAATAGTCAAACTCACAGCACATAATAGAATGATTGTTGCTAAAGGATGGGCACAAAGATGCAGGGGTTGGGAGGTGAGGTAGTAATGGTTAAGGGATACAAAGTTTCAGTTATGCAATATAAATAAGTTCTGGAGATCTACTACCCAGCATAGTGCTTATAGCTAACAATACTCTATTGTATACTTAATATTTGCTAATACATCAGTTCTTGTGTTAAGTGCTCTTAGCAAAGCAAAACAACAACAAAAACAGTAATAGTAATAACAAGGACTAAGAAAAACTTTAGCATGTGATGAATATGTTTAGGGCCTTGATGGCGATGATGTTTTCACCAATGTATGTATATCCCAAACTCACGGTGATTTACACATCAAATATTTACATTGTTTTATAGTTTAATGTACCTCAATTGAGTGGTTAAAAGCAATTAATTAATCAATCAATAAAGACATTATTATTCTTTATTTATTCATTATTAATCTTTTCCTTGTTGATCTTTTTCACCCTCATAAAAATTTATATACACAATTTCAACAAATACAGCTATTAGTATTAGTAAATTTATGAAGTTTATGTACTGAATAAATTACATAAATAGAAATATTATAAACAATCAGAACTTAGTATGTATTAGGTGGTTTTCTAAGGTCTTTGCATCTGTTGACATGTTTACTTATCACAACAAATCGACGAATATATACAATATAAAGATGAGAAATCTGAAGAACAGTTGGCAGTGTAAATTTATATAGCCACTATAGAAAATAATATGGAGATTCCTCAAAATATTAAAAAATAGAACTACCTTATGATCCAGCAATCCCTTTTCTTTGTATATATTCAAAGGAAATAATATCGGTATATCGAAGAGATATCCACATTCCCATGTTCTCTGCAACATTATTCACGATGTTGAAACAATAGTTCCCCAATAAAATTTTTCCAAACTGGACATCTGTTTAAGTATACATTAAAACCCCAATCGTTCTTTGAAGATAGTTTTATGTCCATTTAACTAGGTTCTAATCAATAAAATGTAAATATGAGTAATGTGCTCAACTTCTGAGTCACTTACTTAAAGAAAATTGTTTACTGATCCTTAATTGTATGTAACATCACTATAGGTTGAATGCAGGCTTAATCAAATCCAGTTTATGTAGAATAGTACAATATATATGTGGATGAAAAAACAAGAAGATCCTGGTATTGTGGAAAAGTCCTTCTATATAGGCCACTTAATACTGCTCAATTCTATAATTTTATGTTACTGAGAAATATATATCTTTCTTAGTTGGGTACTGCAATTTTTCTATGTTTTCTACAATATTCTATCATTTTCCCTAAATTATATATTGCTCTAGTTTACCCAGCTAGTATGTAACAACAGTAGGAATAAAAAATCAAAACAAGGAAGTCTGAAAAACCTAAGCTCTTAATCAGCACACGCTGTTATCTAAAGTGGTAATAAGCAAATGATAATGCTTCTCATACATCTATCACATTCAGCTCTTTCCAGTTCTACTCTGTATGCATGTACTGGTGTCTAAACACATCTTGAAATTAACTTCTAAGCAAAAGTTGATGTCAGAATCATAGGAGATTGAAAAAATCACATTTCTTGTAATTTTAGGAATTTCTAAAACACTTCATTTGTGAGTATGTCAGTTTTACTTCTAATCAGCATTTCTGATTATGCAACATTTCTGATTATTCTGGATAGAGCAGAGATTTATGGTTTTCTCCCGATGATAAAGTTATATATCTAAGTCAATTTACATTCTACATATACAGAAACTCAGCAGATGCAAGAAGTGATTACCTTTAGATTGGCATTATTGCTAAAGATTGACAATATGAAAAATGATTTCTTGAACAAATAATGAGAACAATCCCCTTGGAAGAAACGAAACTACATAACAAATGAGTTTGTGAAGTATGCCAAAGTCATATAAAAACCTGAAGTAATGTTTTTATACTTTTAAGTTCATCTTTTTTATTTTATAAGCTTCTAAAGATCACTGAAGTTACAATTTTTATCCTGAATACTATTAAGATTGACGAAGAAAAAAACATGTCATGATTGAAATCAGCATTATATCCGTTGGTCCTTTGGGAACAATAAAAATAATATTTCTTCACTTTTTTCTCTAAGAAAATGTTTACATATTATTATTGTATTTAATCTATGTTTCTTCTGTTTAGACAATGAGTTAGGTCATGGGTCAGTAAATATTTTTAACTATTCCAATTATTAATATTTTAGGCTTTGCATACCATAGGGTCTCTTCTGCAACTACCGGATTCTGCCAATGTAGTGTGAAAACATCCATAAGACAATACATAAATGAGTGGGCAGGCATGTGTTTACTAAAATTTTATTGATAAAGTCAGCAATCTATAAGTCATAGTTTGCTGACCCTCGGTTTAGATCAGTGTAGTTCAATAGAATTTTCTACATTAATGGAAATATTCTGTGTGTGTTGTATAACATGAAGGACACTGTCCGCATTTGGCCACTGAACACTTGAAGTGCGTCTAACGTGGCTGAGAAACTTAATTTTTAATTTTATCTTAATCAATCACTTTAAAAAGAAATTTAAACACGTTTTTAATGACTACTCAACTAAACAGCATGTTTATACTTGCATATTAGACATTAATAAGCAATACATCAGTTTTCCTTAGAATTATTTCCATTTTTATTTAAATAGAAGTTTATAGTCTTTAATTAGATCTATATATTGCAAATGTGGTACAATCATCTATGAACATTTAAAAATAGTCACTATTTATTAAATATAAGTCGCTGTTTTTCTTTTTATAAAAATTTGAGACCAAGGAGTTTTTATGGACTAAAATAATATCTTTGTGGCCTCGGGATGATTATAAAAACATTACATTTAATTGTATTGTATTTAAAATGAGATCACTTCAATAACAAAAGTCCAAATGAAATTAGCGTAAGCAATAACGAAATTCTGGAATACAGAAAGTTTCATTTTGATTAATATATGTCTTCACCTTCTTTTTGAAGTTGCAGTTTCTGTGCTTTCAAGTTGCCCTTCTTGGCATTAGCTTTCTATCTTTCTAGATAACCTTTCTCATGGTCAAAGAGAACTACTGCAATACCAGGCATCATATGTAAACCTAAAAATATCTTTGCGTTATTGTAGTCACTGCCAAGGAGAACTGAACTACTATGATTGAGCTAGAACAAAGGTAATTCTGCCCTTAAGTTGGAGCTGCGTTCCACATTTCCTGAAGTCAATGGTGGCTAGATACGTAAACAAAATTTGGATTTTGTTAACAAGAAAGAAGTGGCAAAAATGTGTCGATGATCGAACAAATTGATTTTTGACAACTACCTATTTAGAAAGCTAAAAGACTTTGAAAACAAAAAGATAGAAATATTGCACTATATAATAAAATTCAGTGTAGGAAAAGGTTGGGAAATAAGTAATGTCAGAAAAAAATAGATTACTTATTTTGATATAATTAGTGACTAACGTTAATTCATTTGATGTAATATAAGTTGACTTTAATAAATCACTAGATGTCATGTTTCAAAAATCTTAGCAAGCTATTAATTGAAATTGATTTGGATATGAGCACTGTCACATGGAATGAAACAGACTAATAGACCATAAACAAAAAGTAATGATAGGTGGCAATGCGTTGAGGAAAAGCATGTAGTGTTTTCACTTTGGAAAAATTAACATCTTTAGGAATAACATAAAAATTTAATTTTTTATAAATATGATTAACAATTGAGTTTTTCCAAAGACATTGTAAGCGCAAGTAAATTATTTCAAATAAGTTTATATTGTTTTCATTGCTCACATCTTTGAATATTAAGCTTGTGGTACAAAAGAAGTTAATAGACCATTGCGCACAGGAATCTTCCTTCCTTCCTTCCTTCCTTCCTTCCTTCCTTCCTTCCTTCCTTCCTTCCTTTCTCTTTCTTTTTCTTTCTTTCTTTCTTTCTTTCTTTCTTTCTTTCTTTCTTTCTTTCTTTCTTTCTTTCTTTCTTTCTTTCTCTCTTTTCTTTTCTTTCTCTCTTTCTTTCTTTTTTCTTTCCTTCTTCCCTTTCTTTCTTTTCTCTTTCTTTCTTTCCTTTTCTCTCCTTTACTCTTTCTTTCCTTTCTTTCTCTTTCTTTCTCTTTCCCTCCATCCCCCCTTCCCTCCCTCCCTCCCTTCCTTCCTTCCTTTTCTTTTTTCCTTTTTCTTTCTCTCTGTTTTTCTTTCTTTCTTTCTTTCTTTCTTTCTTTCTTTCTTTCTTTCTTTCTTTCCTTCCTTCCTTCCTTCTTTCTTTTCTGTCTCTTTCTTTCCTTTTATCTTCTTTTCTCTTTCTTTCCTTTTTCTTTCTGCCTGCCTGCCTTCCTTCCTTCCTTCCTTCCTTCTTTCTTTTCTTTTTTCCTTTTTCTTTCTCTCTGTTTGTCTTTCTTTCTTTCTTTCTTTCTTTCTTTCTTTCTTTCTTTCTTTCTTTCTTTCTTTCTTTCTTTCCTTCCTTCCTTCCTTCCTTCCTTCCTTCTTTTCTGTCTCTTTCTTTCCTTTTATCTTCTTTTCTCTTTCTTTCCTTTTTCTTTCTGCCTTCCTTCTTCCCTCCCTTCCTTCCTTCCTTCCTTCCTTCCTTCCTTCCTTCCTTCCTTCCTTCCTTCCTTCCTTCCTTCCTTCCTTCCTTCTTCTCTTTTCTT
This sequence comes from Theropithecus gelada, assembly GCF_003255815.1. Classification (NCBI taxonomy): domain Eukaryota; kingdom Metazoa; phylum Chordata; class Mammalia; order Primates; family Cercopithecidae; genus Theropithecus; species Theropithecus gelada. The sequence goes on along the minus strand of NC_037685.1, from coordinate 86,541,890 downwards.
TCTTTCTTGCTTTCTTTTTTTATTTTTCTCTTTCTTTTTCTTTCTTTCTTTCTTTCTTTCTTTCTTTCTTTCTTTCTTTCTGTCTGTCTTTTCTTTCTTTCTTCTCTCTTCTTCTTCTTTTTCCAGAAAATCCCTATAGCTGTGAACTCCTTGAAAGGCTGAGCTTTGTGTGGTGTTTATGGTTTAAAAGACATTTCCAGTCTATTTTGATGGGCACTTGGGTTGGCTCCAAGTGTTTGCCATTGTAAATAGTGCTGCAATAAATATGCATGTACATATGTCTTTATAGTAGAATGATTTATAATCCTTAAAGTAAAATTAAAAAAAAAAAGATATTTCCTTTAAATGGCTTTTCTCGTATAAGTCAAAGTATCAGCACCTTTGAATGAAGAGGTTTTTTAACACTGTCAATTTTCTTTTGTTGAAATTGTTTTCTTATACTCACTTTTACATTTTGAATTGCAATTCTGTTGCCTAATATTATGTTTATACAGAATGTCAGTCTGTCTGACCTCTATCATTAATTTAATTAGCTGTGCCAAAATCAGTTGGAAAACCTAAGTGAAAAATCATCTCTAGATTCATGATGATTATTGACACTCAGAGAAACAGTTTCTTAGATACATTCCTTACTTATTCTGACATGGTACTTTTTATTTGCCTGCACTGTTCTAAGGGTTTTATAACATCTCCCATATGGATAAAATTGACAACTATACTGATCTTTAATAATAAAGACTATTTTATAATAATAAACAGTATTTTCCCATTTAAAACAATTCAAGCCTTTCGTATTTTGTCCATTATCTTTCTAAAATCTGCCAGACAGCAGGGTTCCAATAGTTACTTTTAAAACTGATGGAGCAAATTATTGAAACCTGGGTGACAAAAGATACCTGGAACCCTCATATAGGCCTGAAAACCTTGGGAAATTTTTACATCACAGAAAAAAATGTCTATTTTCTTCAATTCACCATTATTTCAGGGTTTTTGTTATGTACAAGAAAAAACAATTTAAATTATACACGTATTTAGAAAGAAGTGTCTGTTTCAAACACATATAGACAACTTGCACACATGCACACACCATTTATACAAACACACACCCAAAGTCTGATGAATTTCTAATTAAAATAATATGTAGCTAATGACTTTTATCCTTATTATCACTTCACAATATAAACCTAGGTGGTTACTCAGCCATCATATTTGATTTACATGACTGAAGAAGAAGGTAAGAGAGAAGAGTAAAGGGAGCCCATTCTGACTGATTCACCTCCCTTTAGCCTTCCCAATGTCTTAAAAATGTTTTGCTTGCAATTAGTAAAATCATAACTTTGTCACATAGGCATGTGTAAAGGAGGCTGGCCATGCAGGCTTTCACTCTAGGGCATATTTTCTAAAAGAAAATGAGCACTCTCTCTCTCTGTAAGAAAAGATGATGGATGTTTTGTTTGGCAGCTGATGGTTTGTGAAACCATAGATAACGCTGGCTGAAATGACAAGTAAGTATCACTAAGGTAAAATTCATATTAAAGAATGAATTTTCCTAAACTATAGATCTGATTATGTATATTAGGCAAACAGTTATTTTTTCCATTATTTTCTTATGCGTAAAGGGTCAGATTCTGAATCAGTATTACCAAATTTTTTGTATCATCAATTGTATTAGCGAGTGAAAGCACAGTTATCTCAAATTAAACGTCAATCTATCTACATTGGAAATCCTCTTTTAATATTAGGCTGGTGAAAAGCTACGTCATCTGTCACACAAATGCCACGATCACAAAGACAAAGACCATCACTATTTACAATCTCAAAACGCTCTATATATGTCTTTTCCATGGCCAATTTGATGTGCTAGCACATCATACACCTATGAAATTTCCTCTTCCTCTAGTCATGTCCCTTTTTTAGTAATCTAAATGATGAATGAGGAAGCACATACCATATTAAGGGATCTGACGAATGTATGAATCCCTCAAAGCCATGTAAATCAGGTCCTATCAACAATAAACTTGACTCCTCAGAGGGACTTTTATATGAATTTTGTAAGCTTAAGTTTTTAGTCTTCTGACATTTGAGGCTGTCATCTGATAGAGTATCATTATTCTTCTACCCAGTTTGACAAAGAACAAGAGTTGTAGGAAATATTATTTGGAAATTTGGAATATTTTACCTCATTCATTTTTCTAAGTGTCCTATATCGTCTTTTGATATTACTGATTTGGCATATCTGGAACTGTGAATACTCCAAACCAATCTCTGGAACCAAATTTTGGAATTTACTGCTTATACACACACACACACACACTCACTCACTCACTCAGACATGCATCCCACCTTTACAGAAACAGAGTTTAAGCAATAACTAATAAAATATTTTGAAACAATTCTACTTGCTTTTCCTTTACAACTTGATTAAAAATCATATACTGAACACCTGCTATCTGCATATACATGTGGTAAGTATTGAATAATAATTTTAAAAATAAAACAAAGCTTTATTGGTCATTTCTGCTTTTGTTTTGACTTTTGTGTTTTATGTTTCTTTTTCTTTTTGCTTTTTTTGCTTTATTATAAAATGACTTATTTATTCGCGAGATTAACATAGACACAAAACAAACTGCATTTTTAGGAACAAAACTAATGTATCTTACATTCAAAAGTTCAGGTGGAACAGATGTCATGAAAACTTAATGGAAATACATAAAAATAAGAGACACGGTTGCTAGAGTTTATTCTGAAAAATACATTTATGAGGCAGTTATAATGAATTAATAGTTTTTTGATATTTTTCTCAAATATGTGAATTGCTTGAAGTTAGGCTTTCAGAAAAAAAAATGGTATTGGGTAAACAGGAAGAAAAAATAGAAGACTTTCAGAGATAAGTAAATGAGCACATATAAGAAGTTATAACTAAGTATGTGCAACTGAAAGTTGACAGTAGCATATATAATCAGAGATAGCTGTGACTGTAAGGAGGTGAACAGACAATAAAAGTGAAAACACAATCTAGGTGTGGTTAAAGGGAATTGTATATGCTAATTAAAGAGAATTTTTTAAAAATTAATAGCAATAAAATAACTATAACATTTAATTACGATTATTTTTCTGGGTGTAAATTGGAAATATATAATATTCCATACACTCACACAGAGAGATGTTTCCTTCACTCAACAAATTTATGAGGCAGAGATTATTGCTATCCTGAACCCAGTGTTTATGCCGTTAATTTAAAAATAGACTTGACTAGGGGTGTAACCAGATCAAGATTCAACCATAGTGAAGAGAATATCTAACAGATTGATGCCCACTGAGACCCAACACTTAGCTAACTGTATTATATCACTCATGCAATTCAGGATTGTGTAAGGAACACGGGAAAAACTCTTGCTGTTTTAAATGGAAAATGTTTTATTTCAGGAGATTAGAAGCTAACATAATTGATGGAAAGATAGTGAAGGTCAAGGAAACAACTGGTAGAAAGTGATTATTTATAGAGAAAGCCACATGACATCTGCAGACTATCTCCACAGACTCAATGGGTGCAGTTTCAGTCACCCGTAGCTTCTGGCAGCTCCAAAGCAGTTGATTCCAAAGAACTTAGAGTATCTGTATATCTACTTAAAACTGTGCTTTGGAAAATAATTGATTATGCTCTCTCTTACCTTGCAAATTTTCTCTTGTCAGCGGAATCCAGTGCGTGTGGTTTGGGAAAGGTGATCCCGAGAAATGTCGTTTATTGTAAAGATCTTCAATGCTGAGAAGAGTGTATAAAGTGGTGACTGTGATACTAAGTTGTACAACAGATAATTCAAGATAACTGCTGTTGCAAGGAATGGAAGAAGTGAATGCATTAAAAAGTTTGACTGTTGTGTCATATTTTGTGGTTCCATATGTTGTAGGCCAACTACATCACTATATTACAGAAGTAATCATCACATTTATACTTTCCAAAATACACAAGAAATGGTCTAAGAATAACCTGATTTTCTTTAATGTACTATTTTAGTACAATGGAGAAAATTTATAAAAATACTTTCAAATATAAAGCAGAGACTTGGATTCTGCAATTCAACTTACTGGTATTATTACTTTGACAGTAGGAGCCCCTTAAAGACATTCAATATAATACAATCAATAGGGAACAAATTACCAAAACAATTTAAATTGTAAATAAAACATTTTGGTGTATGCATAGGAAGGAATACATTACTTAGTGATAGCTAATGGGCAAGCTCTGGAAGTGAAAATAAAGGTAATGAAATAAAGGCAAAACAATATTTAATTTTAAATAATTAAAACAAAAACCTTTACATAATGTCTAACAAATCCCAATTCTGAGTCAAGTATTTGTAATAGTCTTTACTCCCTGTGAACGTAAATAGGTTGCCCATCTCTTTCTTGCACACCCCACTCCATTTCTCTGCTCAATTCACTGACTAGTCCCTACCTATACAGAATCATCTTCTTATAAAACAACAAAATGTATTAATAAGGCATAGAATTGTGGTAAGAGTTGATGATGTAACATTGCAAGGACAAATATGGTACCAGTTTCTGTCTTGGCACCACTTTTAACTACCTGCCATGAGTTTTCATGTATTACACTCAGTATCAATATTTTTTTTAATAGAGAGACTAGATGAAATTTAATAAAACTACTCATTTTGTTTTTGTAGCTTATTATACTGATATAATTTCAAATGTAGAGAAGTTTCAAGAATATTTCAAAAAATTTGTAAGTGCACCTTATCCAGATTTGCATTATTTTAAAAGCAAGTTGTCTCATTTGCTTTATTTTCCAGAAGACAGATGATAGATAAACAGACAGGTAAGTCAATAATTTGGAGACATTTTACATGTTTACTCCTAAATAGTTTATGGTGGATTTGCTAATAATCATATTGATACAGTATAATAATCATATTGATATAATATCATCTAATCTACAGTTCACATTAAAATAGAACCAAATTTCTCAATAATCTCCTTTATAGTTATTTTTTAATGTGATAATCTAATTCAGAAGTAAACATTGCGTTGTCATTTTATTTTCCAACAATCTATAAACATTTCTCAACTTTGCTTTGACTTTTTGTTTTTTTTTTTTTTTTTTGAGACGGAGTCTCGCTCTGTCGCCCAGGCTGGAGTGCAGTGGCCGGATCTCAGCTCACTGCAAGCTCCGCCTCCCGGGTTCACGCCATTCTCCTGCCTCAGCCTCCTGAGTAGCTGGGACTACAGGCGCCCGCCACCTCGCCCGGCTAGTTTTTTGTATTTTTTTAGTGGAGACGGGGTTTCACCGTGTTAGCCAGGATGGTCTCGATCTCCCGACCTCGTGATCCGCCCGTCTCGGCCTCCCAAAGTGCTGGGATTACAGGCTTGAGCCACCGCGCCCGGCCTGCTTTGACTTTTTGAACCTGATGTATTTGAAGAGTGCAAACTATTATTTTGTTGCATGCCCACAAATTTGAGTTTGCTTTTGTTTCCTACTGATTAGATTCATGTTAGATATTTTTTGTAACAAAGAACGCAATTGTGATTTTGTGCTCTTCTAGCTGCACTTTATCAGGAAGTACACTATACAGGTTTGTCCCAGTTTTGGTGATCACATGGTTAAAGTGGTGCCTATCAGTTATCTGCACCATAAATGTGTACTTGTCTTTTTATAATGGACAATCTCCAGAAGATATCTGAGTTCAAATTATCTTTTACTCATCAAAGTTACACGAGTAGTTTCAACCTCTATTGATATTTTCTATCTTCCACACATATATTTAATATTATCAGTCTTTCCTTATTTACTTATTTATATTTTTATCTATATATACACATTTAGGGATTTTAATTTCATCCAGAGTTTATAACCCATTATTCATTTTGACAACTAAATTGTTCCTGATATGGCCAGTGAGAATCTCTTGAAGTTGTCTCTTGTGTCCTTTTAATGTTTGCCTTATGCCTGAGACTGTACATTCTTTCTGGTGTTACAAGAAATTCCCAGTTTGTCTTGAATTTTTTCATACCTCAGTCCTTGTATCAGCCTTCTCTTCAAGGTGCTCTGCTGTGACATTTCTTCTTTACCTTCACAGTGCAAAGATTATTTTTACATATAATTTGATTATATATATATATACACACACACACACATATCTAAATACATATATGTTTGTGTGTATTTATAATATATATTCTATATACAGTAATATAAGTTGATATATCAAATTCCAATTAAATAGCACAGTGTATATTCTAGCACTCTCTCTTTTATAATTTTATTATCTACTATAAAGAAAATTAACTCTGATTATTCATTATAGATTTATGTATTAGCTCAAACTTAGAATACAACAAAGTCATTTCACAGTTGTTTACTAATTAGAGTTCAATAGTTATTTGAATTACTTCTTCTGAGTAAAATTTTCATTTAGTAAATTGTAAAATCTCACTCATGAGTTAATACATTTTGAAAAAATTAATAGGTCTATGCAATCTAAATCTATGTATAGATTTATCTATAAAAGTAGGGAACATTTTAATACCTCTAAAGCTACATCTTATTTCTTTTCCTGTAGAGAGGCAAAAGCAGGACTCTATTCTGATTTCTTTGCAACATGGATTAGCTTTGCTTGTTGTATAACCTTATTTCAATAATCATTCCTTACATATTCTTTTGTCTCTGGCATATTTTCCTCAATGTAATATCCATGAGATTTATCCATGTGGTTACATGTATCATTAGTTATTTTTTGAAAGATGAATAGTATTTTCTTTTATAATACACAATCATTTCTTTATTCATTTTCATGTTAAAGGGCATTTGATTTGGTGCCAAGTTTTGACTGTTACAAATATGGCTGATATAATAATAGCTGTAACAGTCAATAGCTACATATGTATATATGTATACACAAATGTATACACACATATTTATATTCATAGACAAATCTCATGTACTTTCTTTGTCATTTCTCCTCATTATATACCTAAAAACAAAATTATTGTGTCCACAGAATATATTTTACATTGTAAGGAACTAATCAACCTGCTTCAGTGTTGTACTGTTTTATTAATACATACTCAGCCGTAATATATTTGTGTTTCAGTTATTTTACATTCTTACCATCACATGGTACAATTTTAATTCTGGATATTCAAGTTTGTGGTAGTAATGCACTTTAAATTGATCATCTCCTTTATTGCTAATGCTGTTGAATACATTTTTCATGTAAAATGCTTTCTAAAACATTTTTCAGTCTTTTTTTTTTTTTTAACAGTTTTTGTTCTTTGCTAGTTGAGTTATAAACGTTTCTTGTTGTTTCTGGGGCAGGTGAAGTGGCTCGCGCCTATAATCCTAGCGTTTTGAGAGGCCGAGGCAGGTGGATCACAGAGATCGAGACCATCCTGGACAACATGGTGAAACCCCGTCTCTACTAAAAATACAAAAATTACTTGGGCCCGGTGGTGTGTGCCTGTATTCCCACCTACTCGGGAGTCTGAGACAGGAGAATCACTTGAACCCAGGAGGTGGAGGTTGCAGTGAGCAGAGATCATGCCACTGCACTCCAGCCTGGCGACAAAGTGAGATTCTGTCTCAAACAAACAAACAAACAAACAAACTTCTTGTTGTTTCTGAATATAAGTCCTTTGTACATTTTATGTTTGATGATATTTTTCTTCTGATCTGTGAATTTTGTATTTATTTCCTTAATATTACCTATTGAAGAGAAATTGTTGATATCAGAAGTCTAATTTATCTAACTTTTTCATTGTGATCATTGTCTAATATGTTCTATGTAACATTCACAGGCAGTGAAGATATGGCCCATGTTTTTTTTTACTGGATGTCCTATCATCTTTGTTTTTAAGTCTACCCATATCAGATTAATGTTTGTACATGGTTCAAGTTCACTTTTTTATCCATATGGATTTCTAGTTGTTTAAACATAATTTGTTGAAAAAAGACCTTTAGATTCAACATGAGTTAGTTTCATAATTACGCTTCCATCTGGTCAGTTTCTACTATTTTTATTTTTTTCTGAAAATATTAGCACTGATAAGCAGAGTACATCTTTGTTTAGCCACTGCAGTCTTCCACGCAGAATTTGTTTCATCCTTTCCTTACTGGAGTACTCCAGACTTTTAGATGAGACTGAGTCTTTGTATTCTTCCAAGTTGGGCTACAACTGGCCCAAATCAAGTAGTTTTAACACATATTGCCATCTTTCTCTTCGGCCACATATATTCTATGGTTATTTGCCCATAAAAGGAAATGCAACTTAACATGTTTCAAATGCACTGAACTCAGAATATGTGTTAGATGAAAGAGGAAGAGAAACTTTCTCTCTGCCATTTGAATCTCAAGACAGGTAGTCATAGACGCCATGTTAGCATCCTGCTGAAATCTTCAGAGCACTTACAACAGGCGGAGGTAAATCTTATCTTTGAAGACATTGTTGAGAAAATAATAGATTACCTTGCACCCAAAAATAATGCACCTATGCTCACTTTTTCAATCATTTAAGCTGGATTTAGATGGATTTCTGACTTTTGCAAGTTAAAGCATTGTAAATGATAAAATGTGTCTGTGTGTCTTCTCTTCAGGTCCACCATCTACATTTTAGAGAAAAAAAATTATTTATGAAAAGTGAATACATGCACTGATAATTTATGTGTATGTATCATTTAGGGTAAATTAGAATTGCAATAAAACCCATAGGAATGATGGAAGAGGTCCTTTTTAGAAAGAACATTTTATTTTGATAAAAGAAAAATATTCATTTTTTTTTGCAAACATTTTTCTAGTGACATAGAAATGTATTTCAGGGAAGACTGAAACAAATCACAAAAAACATGTCTCTTATCAACTTCTTTATGTGTCCCTTTCCTTTCAGTTATTAAAATTGTATTTCTGAGATTGAATAACTCAGTTTATTTTTATATGAGTGTCTAGGCTTTGTTAAACTCTAAAAATTATGACTACATAAAAGAATATAACCTCTTTGCTATTATACTTTAGTTATAAATAAGGACAAGTTTCTAAAACCAGATGACATAATGAAAGAATAAATATATAACACTTTTTAATAATTCTTATTTTCATTATAATTTAATATTGCTGGTTGAATTTTCTTAGGACAGTATGACCTAGAAATATTGATTCAATTGCGTTGATGAAACAGTGGCAGAATATTACATTAGGTACATTGGAAATCAAATGCATTAACAGAAATTTTATTGAAGTAAAAATTACATTTGAAATGAGTATGGCACTAAGTAAATATGTAACGATTTGTCAACTCATGATAAAAGTAATCATGACAGAAAAAAGACTCAAAATAGTTACTATAAGAGAAATTTTTACATTGATATCATAAGCTATATGTAAGAATAATATTGATAGATGCATGAATAAATACATATGACTGATAATACAATATTAACTTCAAATGTCTATTATGCTGATGAATATTCTCCACAAAAAACTGTGAATTTTGTTTTTTTATATCTTTTTTAGCTAAATTATCCTGCAATGTGATATTGTATTTTTTATGTTCCCTGGAGTAAAATGTATGCTGTTCAAAAACTTAATTGATTTGGAGTTTGTGTAAAATAAAAGAAAACATCATGTAATTTTTAATATTGTAATCTACTTTTTATTAATGATTTTAATATTTAATTCATTTTGTAATTATCAATCTTTTCTATAAAATTGGAAGAACAAAGAAAATCACTTATAAGAGTGTTGTAAATACCATTATCACTCATGTCAATTTCATTAAACACCACAATTGAAACAATTTACATAAAAGTGTATTATCTGAGATTATATAAAATATATAAAATATATATTAATATAATATATATGATATATAGTACATTGTATTTATATATAATATAATATAATATATAACAAAATAATATAGTATATTATAGAGTATAGTATTTTATTATACTATTTTATATAGTATATTACTTTGTCGTATATTATATATAATAACATACATAATCTTGGATAATACAATATTTCTTTTGATGTTAATTATTTGAATTGTAATGCTTAATAAACGTGATATAAGAGTGAAAATGGTACTTAGAGCATTCTTATAAGTGATTTTATTTGCTCTTTCAATTTTATAGAAAGGATTATACGTATATATAAATATATATGTGTGTATGTGTATATATACATACTTTCTTTAGATGGAATCTCACTTTATTTCCCAGGCTGGAATGCAGTGGCATGATAGCAGCTCAATGAACCCTCCACCTCCTGGATTCAAACGATTCTCCTGCCCCAGCCTCCCAAGTAGCTGCGACTGCAGGCGTTCATTACCACACTTAGCTAATTTTTGTTTTTTTAGTAGAGATGGGGTTTCACAATGTTGGACAGGCTGTTTTCAAACTCTTGACCTCTAGTAATCTGCCCTCCTCAGCCTCCCAAAGTGCTGAGATTACAGGTGTGAGCCACTGCACCTGGCCAGATCCGAAAATATGTTTTTTCAAAAGTAAAAGTAAATTCCCAGTATTTTTTTTTTTTTTCAAAGTTAAAAAGTCTATGTAATTACAATTTTTCAAAGGTTGAGCTTTTGGCTTTTTTTGAATTTAAGAGGAATAGATGATTTTATTGCCTCTATTTTCTCATAATAATAATGATACAACCTCACTATTGATAATGTTCTCAGGGTTATTAACAATTAAAGTCAATACTATATACTAAATTAAATTAATAAACAGCCTAATATATTTGACAAGTCAAAATTTTGATATTTTCCAAAAGTATCAGTAAGTGGCATTTTTCTTTTCTTTTCTGCTCAGATAAATGCTTCACATTTTTTAAGTCATATTAAACTTACACAAAATTGTACGCAGGTAGACTATTAAGACTCATAGAAGTACCTTTAACACAGTGGAGAGCAAATGTTATACGTAGAAATGCTAGAGAGGAAAGAGCAAAGAGAAACTTTCTCAGTTACATTTCTGTTTCAAGAATGCAAAATTGGGATAGGGAAATATGGTGATAGGGAAAAGATTTATTTGATGTCTTTTGAAGAAAAATGATAACAAATAGAAGAAGAAACTGTAGTTCAGGAGAAAGGTAAGGAAAGGAAAAGGGTTATGAGCTTTATGTAGCACTTAAGAGAAATAATCATTTCTTTTGATTTCTTTACATTCCTGAAGAGAGTATTGTGCATAAAACTTTGCACTAGTAGCTGAGCATCTATTTTTATAGCAAAGACATCTCCCAAGCAATCAGAACCTTGATATTTTATTTTAAAAAGCAATGTATTTTAATGAAAGGCATTTCTTAATATGAGTGGGAAGTTTAACATAACTTTTATAACCTTGCTTTAAAGCTAGTGACAGAAATTTAGGCATACTTTTGAGGCCTGGCTAAAAAGTGAAAAAAGAATATGGATAATGCAGTAAGTAATAACTGATTTTAGTCATTAAACAGTATTTGTACTTTCAGAATATTATTCTCAGGAACAAATGTAGATTTGCAAAAACTCAAGTACAGAACTGAAGTGTTATGTCTCAGTCCATTGTGCATTTGAAAGTGAGATCCTCATCAAATAATAATAAAAATCCTAAGACTGACATGTAAACCAATATAAAACAAAGAAGAAAGGAGGAAAAGCTACTAATATCAGTGATCTAAGACTGGATCTCTATTTTAAATGGTATGTCCCTCAAAGAGTCATTGTACATGTGTTTATTATGAGTGAGGAAAGTTAAGATCAGAGTTATGGATTGTACTTTGTACTTACTGTTTTTCTTTTTTGTTTCTAAGGATTGCTCACCAATGAGATAGAAACAGATGCCATAGAAACTTAAAGCAGCAAACATATTGTCAATTATAGAAAATATTATATAATAAAATTTAAGATTTTAACATCTTAACATTCTAAAATGTCATAAGTTTTCAAAAACATTTTGTTATGAGCATCTTCAAACATAAAAGTAGAGAGGACCAAAATTCTGAACCATCATATATAAACCATCAAAATAAACCATTATATATTTATATACATAACCTAGATTTAACAATTATTTATGTTTTTGTACATTGGTATTTTAAGTTTTTTTCTTTTCACTGAAGTATTTTCAAGCAAATCTAAGATATAACATTTTATCTCTAAAAGTTTCACTATAAATCTCTGAAAAACAAAGACATTTTCCTATATAACTACAATGTCATTTCATGACATTGAAATATGTTTACGATAATTCTATATCACCTACATAGTAGCTATATTAAAATTTCTGTAATTGCCCCAAAAAAGTCCTTTTTAAAGTTTCTTTGTTTTGATAGTAATCTAAACAAGGTATATTGACAGTAGTTGCGTATCTTAATTTACCCTTTCTTTTCTTTTTTTTTTTTTTTTTTTTT